>NW_008677521.1:63288-75021 GCF_000695815.1 Acanthisitta chloris | reverse complement strand
TTGTGTTAATCTAGTTAATGGTTTGCCTGATTGGTCCCACATTGTCAAAGTAGCTCAGCTGAGGTTTAGGCAGCAGAATGAGCACGACTTTTTCAAACCAAGGTTTTGAAAGCAATCTGAATTTGCCTGTTTTCCAAATTCCACAGGATTTGCCTTTAGAACACATTTATTTCCATGTAATGAGGGAAGGAAATCAAGGTGGAAATAATGGAATAAGACTGTGCACAGATAAAAAGCCCATCAGGGCAAGATTGGGATCACTCAGAGTTGAGCATTAGGACAACTTTAACTAAAAAAGAAGAAAATTGAAGTGTTATTTTTCACTTTGTTGTGGAAAAGGTTGGAAATTTTATGCGTAGTGGATGCTAAAGGACAGTATTTTATGGAGCTATAAATCAGTGGAAATAATGGAATAAGACTGTGCACAGATAAAAAGCCCATCAGGGCAAGATTGGGATCACTCAGAGTTGAGCATTAGGACAACTTTAACTAAAAAAGAAGAAAATTGAAGTGTTATTTTTCACTTTGTTGTGGAAAAGGTTGGAAATTTTATGCGTAGTGGATGCTAAAGGACAGTATTTTATGGAGCTATAAATCAGACTCTTCCCTTTGTGTTAATCTAGTTAATGGTTTGCCATACTCTTCCCTCCTGCAACCCACAATTATCCAGAGCCTTCCTGGCCAATGGTTTGCATCCCACATGGGCAATGTTTATGACAAGAGTTGTTGATGTGGCCAGAAGCAGAGGAGGGTTCAATAGGCCCACAGAGAAAATGTCATGTGGAACCTCCTGCTCTCTCTCAATTCCCACCACATTCTGCACACCCACGACCAAATGGTCCAGGGTTTGCATTTTAATTGCAGGAGAGTATTAAAGCAGCACAGCAGTGTTCTGTTTGCTTTGCAGACTAAATTGCTGCAGTCTGAATTCCAGTGCCACACAGAAGGCTCGGGAAGGTGTTTTTCTCAAATGCAAATCCATGGATACAACTCCTGCAGCCCGTGCTGGCATCAGGATGCATTGGCTGTGCCTGTCCTGATTCACCTGCCCCAGCTTTGCTGATGTGGCTTCTGTGTGTCCTGGTGGAGAGGGATCTAGTGCTTGTTGTATGACACAGAAGAGGACAACACCCAGCTTGGCTTTCAGAAGCATCACTGAGATCCAAATTCCCTTTAGCTTTCCTGTAGGTTTGCTGTTTCTGGCACTTTGCTCCATGCACATCCATGAGAACAACTCATAATGAACAAGCCTCAGATGGATGGGAGGGAGGTCCTGAGTATTTCTGCTTATTCTCTTGCTTATAGACTGATGGGAATTGGTGCAAAAAGCTTTGTGGCTCTGTCCCCATCAATATTTAAGAGCCACCACAGAGTTTTGTGGGCCACATTGAGCACACAAAAGTGCCTGGGCGGGGAGGGGAGGGACGTGCAGGAAAGCACACCCTATTCCACTGCCCTGCACCACTCTGCATGCCAACATCTCCCCACCCCAGAGCAAAGCCCTCCAAACTGCAGCCAAGAGGGTGTCAGTGTGTGACAAAACCTGCTGGACTCCTGCTTTGCTCTCAGATTGGCACACTGGAGAGGTGGCCAACAGGCTGGGCTGACTTTCCAGCGTTCCCAGGGGTTGCTTAACCACACCAACTCTCCTCCTTTTGCTGCTAATCCTCTGACTCCTTTCAGCCCTAAAGGCTCTGTCACTCCTTGCATCCAAGGGCTGGATGCTGTCTGCCTCCCTGGCTGGATGCCTGGGGGATGGCAGAGCATCCTGTGCTTCCAGCACAAGCTGCAGCCCAAGTGACACCATTTCCTAGCTCTGCTGGCAGGGTACTTGTCACCAAAATAGCCTTGACACCCCAGAAAGTCCAGTTTGGTCTTTGATAATGAGTTGGATTTTGATGATCCTCATGGGTTCCTTCCAACTCAGGGTATTCTATGATACTGTGGTCCTCCTTTTGTCTCCCTTCCATGCTGGAGCTCAGTATGTAGTGAAGCTAGTGAGTCCCACCAAAGTTGTTAGAGGAACAAGAGAACAACCACAGAGACTCCATCAGACATTCCTAATGCTGCAATCTTGTTGTACTTCCATACTTTGGTACTTCCAGTACCTAAAGGGCCTACAAGAAGGCTGGAGAGGAACTTTTAACAAGGACATGTAGTGATAGGATGAGGGGGAATGGTTTTAAGATAAAGGAAGGTAGATTTAGATTGGGTATTAGGAAGAAATTCTTCTCTGTGAAGGGTGCTGAGGCACTGGCACAGGTTGCCCAGAGCAGCTGTGGCTTCTCCATCCCTGGGAGTGTTCCAGGCCAGGTTGGATGGGGTTTGGAGAAACCTGGGCTAGTGGAATATGTCCCTGCCCATGGCAGGGAGTGGAACTAGGTGATCTTGATGGTCCCTTCCAACACAAACCATTCCATGATTCTGTAAATTCCTACTGCTGGCTTTACCAAGAGCCACAGTTAAGCAGAGCTAACTTGCAGTCACTCAAGCTAAAATCTCTGCCCCAAGCAGTGTGGATGTCCTGTGGGTGCAGACCCTGTCCCTGCTGTGCCAGGAGGGTGCACTGGTGGCTTCATGAGCCACGATGCTCATCATAAAATGGTGCTGAGCATCACCGTAATGAAAACTACATTTGCACTTTGGTGCATTTTAAAATGTAAAACAAATATTGGTGTGGACCCAGCTAAGCAGAGTACCCCAACAGACTGCAGTGCATTTACACTTAGCCCACTTTTCCACCTCAAAAAGCATAAAAGCTCTGTTACATTAATGTTTGTGGAGGCTCTGGGTTTTAGCTCTCCTCTAGAGCAAAGGTAGCATTACACATCAGGAATTCCAGAGCAGAAGTCCAAAACTTGAGGTCAAGGGAGGTGATTCTGCCCCTCTGCTCTGCTCTGGTAAGATCCCACCTGGAGTGCTGCATCCAGCTCTGGGGTCCCCAGCACAAGAAGGACATCAGCCTGTGGAAACAAGTCCAGAGGAAGCCACTGACTTTATTAGTGGGATGGAGCAACTCCCCTGCCAAGAAAGGCTGACAGATTGCTCAGCCTGGAGAAGAGAAGGCTTTGGGGTGACCTAGTTGCAGCCTTCCAGTACCTCCCCACACATTAGGGTCCAGAAGGAGCCTACAAGAGACATGGAGAGAGACTTTTTACAACAGCAGGTAGTGACAGGGCAAGAGGGAATGGGTTCAAACTGAAAGAAAGTAAGTTTAGACTAGATATTGGGAAGGAACTCTTCCCTGTGAGGGTGTTGAGGCACTGGCACAGGTTGCCCAGAGCAGCTGTGGCTGCTCCATCCCTGGAATTGTTCCAGGCCAGGTTGGATGGGACTTGGAGCAACCTGGGCTAGTGGAAGTTGTCCCTGCCCACAGCAGGGGTTGGAGCCAGATGATCTTTAAGGTCCTTCCAAGCCAAACCATTCTATGATTCTATGATTTAACACTGTCTAATGCTGAAGGCATATACACAGAATATAAACTTGGATTGAAGCTTGTCCAGGATGTTTGTTGGTTTCTGACCATTGCAGAAATGTGAGGTGCTTGCAAAGCTCAGAACTAGAGCTCAGGAGCTCTTTCAGCTTTGTCTCTAGTTGGTATGGGCCATGCACAGGGCACTTTAAATGGGCACTGACAGACTTTCGAGGCAGAAGGAAATAAAGACATTAACCACAACACATCCCTCCCTGTGAAGCAGGGGAGGAGAGCTGACATGATAAACCACTAGGGACTTCACAGTGTCTTTCAAAGCATCTCTCAACCCTGCAATTTCTCAATCCTAACAGCAGTGCATTAACACCCATAGTGGAGTTGGGCATTAAGACAAATTGTGGCTCTGATATTTAGTTGAGCACAGAATTTAACACTCAACAGCATTTTGTTTTCTCATCCCGCTCACAGTGGTGAAAAAATATTTGCCATCCATCTCTGGGACATGGTCATGGGGGCATTTGGGGGCTTGCTGCAAGTGTTGAAGGCATTGCAGGTATTAATCCTGGTGTTAGAGACCCCACACAGCCTTTATTGCTCAGGACACGTCTGGAGTGCTCTGAACTTTCCATCTATGACAAGGGTAGCAGCACACAAGGGGATTTTTCCTATTTCTTATCTGAATAGCATTTGAAAGGACGTTTTGCAGTGGTTTGGAGAGCTGCTGGGGTTGGGTAGAGGCTGCACTTCTAGTCTCAAAGAAAGTCTGAGATGTAATGGAGGTCTAAAGGACTCGTCACTGATCACCTCCTTGTATTAGGCTGAATGGCTGAATAATAACTCTCCTTTTAGCTGGTGCTCCAGGGACTGACTCTAGACCTTTAAAGCTTGACAAACAGCCTCCTAAAGATTGAACTGAGTAATTGAGGTTGTGCTACTGGTACTAGGAATTCATATCCTTCCCCACGAGAGAGCCCACAAAAAGTTTTCTGAGAGCAGCACCAGGACACAGCGAATTTCCAGAGGTCCTTGTGTGTCATTGCATCAGGACTTCTGTCACCCACAGGTGACAGCTCAGCAGCTTCTATATTAAGCTCTGAATTAACACTGGTGGAACAACCCTGTTTTGCAGCTCTGATCTTAGTTGATGAATATATTGGCTGTTGCCTTGGGGCTGCTTAATTTTCCACACGCTTGAGGTGAGACCTGTTGCTGGTGGAGCTGTGTGGGGCAGTCAGGAAGGTCTGGGTGGAAGTCAGCTCTTCACAGGAGCAAGACAAAAGTCACCCACCTCACGTCTGGGCTGTGGCACAGTCACAAAAGGATCAGATGTTTTGCAGAGAGGTTTTTAGTGCTGAACACAAGAGCTGCTGTCAGTCAGGGAAACACGGCTTAGAAATCATAGTCTGGAGCTGCTGAGCACTGTTAAACCTTTCATTTACTCCCTTCCAGTGGTAATTTTATTTAACAGATTGGTGACGAGATTCCTTGGAAGGTATTAAGGAACCTCTTTGAGAAATGCAAATATTTCTGTGCCTTGTAGGCACAAGGCTAAAAGCATCTCCACTAGACATACATTGCTGGGCTTGGCTGTCAGTTCCCCTTTTCAGATCTCCCTTCACCCTTTCCTTTCCCTTCCTATCAGCCACCACCTCTGACAGCCTTGGAAATGCTTTGATTAAGGTTTGTGGCAGGGAGGTCAGGCAGGCAGAAGGGAGAAGGACCAGTGCTTGGTGATGTGTGAACTCACCTTCACAAGGGCTGATGCTCAGAGGGGAATGAGGGACCTGCCATGGACATGCCATGAACGAGGACTCTCATTGCACTGAGTCTTCATCACTAATTGGAGTGCAGGACTGTCAGATTCTCTCTTTGTCTGAGCCATCAGCTGGAACAGACCCCGTGAAAATGCATCTCAAAATTAGGATGGAGCAGTGGAGAAAAAGGTCTGGGCAAGTGCTGGAATTTAGGAAGTTTCCTCTTGTATTTAGGGAGACTTCCAGTTATTGCAGCCCTAAAAGCTTCATTTTTATTCCTTCCCTTCCCAGCTGATTATTCCTTTTATTATTACAGCTGCTCAGACACTTTCTGACAGAGCAACTCGCTATCAGGAAGAAGTCAGAATTGATTAAATTAACACATTGCAGGTTTAATTTAGACATAAACAAGATGCAGACCTCAGTGAAAACCACAATGCCCTACTTTCCATTTGAAATATTTCTTATTTTTGGTGCCTTTTCACAAATGTTCTGTGTTTTGGGGTGAAAAAAACAACTTTTTTTTTTGCAACTGAGAATGAATACAAAAACATATGAGGCTGATCAAAATTGAAATGTTTCCAGGAAAGCTTTTTTTTCCCTGGGAGACTGAAAAGCAGCATCAGTTTGCTTCTGATGCAGAATGAAACCATCAGAGAGCAGGGCCACGTGGCTGAATTACTGCAGGGTGAGCTGTGTTAAGAGCTTGGAGAAAGTCCTCTCTCCATTGTGCTTTCCTGCTCTTCTCCTGTGGTAACTGCACGGTAGTTTACTGCTGAAACAGGATTACTTCCTCACACATTTTCTCCAGGGATCTGCCATGTCAGAGCGTGCAAACTTTCCTTGGGGTTGCTGACACAGTGCAAATTTGCATCCTCTCATGCCCTGAAGTACCTAGTTTGTGTGTCCATGCCCTGAATTCCTGGATTCCACACAAGAACGGAGATTTCAGTTCCAGTGCTGCTGTAGCTGTGGCTGGCACAGAGTCACAGACTTGCTGAGATGGGAAGGGATTTCTGGAGGTCCTTTGGTCCAGCCACGCTGCTGCTCAAGCAGGGTCACCTGGAGTTGGCTGCCCAGGACCATGCCCAGGTGTCTTTTGAAGACTCTACAATCTCTCTGCTCTTTTGCCAGTGCCTGGTCACTCTCACAGAGAAAAAGTGTTTCCTTCCCTTCAAACCTGAAAAAAACTGGAATCATGGAATGGTTTGGGTTGGAAGGGCCCTTCAAGGTCATCATCTAGCTCCACCCTCCTGCCATGGGCAGGGACACCTTCCTCTAGCCCAGGTTGCTCCAAGCCCCATCCAGCCTGGCCTTGAATACTTCCACAGATGGACCAGCCACAGCTTCTCTGGGCAACCTGTGCCAATGCCTCACCACCCTCACAGGAAGGAATTTCTTCCTAATATCTAATCTAAATCTCCTCTCCTTCAGCTAAAAGCCATTCCTTCTTGTCCTAATCCCTGTTGGCTATTCAGACACTCTGTGATGCTCAGATTTGGGGATGGGAGCAGGGTGAGATTTCTCCTGCCTCTTTGCTGTGCTTTCACACCAAGTTTGTCAGTTTGGGGGTGTCAGTGAGATCTGTGTGAACACAGATAGTGCTCCATGGGGACACCAAGAGCATATTCATACTGTTTTCATGAATAATGGGATTCATCCTGCACTTCAGTTACCTCTCAGGGCTTTAAAATGAAGTTTCCAATGATGGGGAACCTTGCTCCATCCCAGTCCTACCAGCTGGGTGCCAGTGCCAGTAATAGATGCCCAGAGCCTGGGATGAGCTTGAATGCCTCTTCATGGCTTCACTAAGGGCAAATTGTGCCTGACATTTGGTGACTTGCTGTGATGGGCTGACAGCCTTGATGGATAAGGGAAGTGCAACCAATGTCATATACCTTGACTTGTGCAAAGGATTTCACAATTTCCCACATGACATGCTTGTCTTTAAACTGAACAGTATGAATTTGATGGGTGGACCACTTGGTGGATAAGGAATTGGCTGGATGGTCACACTCAAAGAGTTGTGGTCAATGACTCAATGTCCAAGTGGAGACCAGTGATGAGTGGAAATCCTCAGGGGTTGGTATTGGGATGGTCACTGTTTAACATCTTTGTTGGCAACATGGACAGTAGGATTGAGTGCACACTCAACAAATGTGCCAATGGCACCAAGCTGTGTGGTGTGGTCAACACACTGGAGGGAAGGGATGCAATCCAGAGGGACCTGGACAGGCTGGAGAGATGTGTCTGTGTGAACATCATGAAGTTCAACAAGTGTAAGGTCCTGCACATGGGTCAGATCAATCCCCAAGAGGGGATTATTCCCCTCTACTCCACTCTTGTAAGACCCCACCTGGAGAACTCCATCCAGTTTTGGGGCCCCCACATAAAAAAGGACATGGACCTGTTGGAGGTAGTCCAGGGTTGGCCAAAAAGATGATCAGAGGGCTGGAGCACCTCTGCAGGCTGAGAGAGCTGGGGTTGTTGAGCCAGGAGAAGAGAATCCTCCAGGAAGAATTTAGAGCCTCTTCCAGTGCCTAAAGGTTTTCCAAGAGAGCTGGAGAGGGACTTCAGACAAGGACCTGGAGTGACAGGACAAGGGGGAATGGCTTCAAACTGCCAGATGGGGTATTAGAAAGCAATTCTTCCCTATGAAGATGGTGAGGCACTGGCACAGGTTGCCCAGAGAAGCTGTGGCTGCTCCATCCTTGAGGTCTTGAAGGCTAAGTTGGATGGGATTTCAAGCAACCTGGTCTAATGGAAGGTGTCCCTGACCATGGCAGGTGAGTTGGCACTAGTTGATCTTGAAGGTCCTTTCCAACCCAACCATTCTATGGTCTCCCTAGTGATGATTCCATATGGGTTAGGTGCACTGCTTACTTGGATGGTGAAATTCTGGTCCAGTCAATGGAGTTCAGGATGTGATTCACCTGATTGGATGTAGGTGCCTCATAGAATCATCTTTGCATCTCTGCTGACTAGAAATGCCATCAAGAGTGCCTGCCTCTGTGGTAGGCACTTTAGGAGCCTAAATTCCACACATGGTCCTTGGAAAGAGAAGAAGTCCTTATTAGATTACATGGTGGTTTCCAGACAAGGCACCACACACCTCACATTCAGCTCATCCCATAAGAGATTCCACTTAAGGAGTGCTGTGCATTCCTACCTCATTGCTGTCTTGTAAAACTCGATGGACAAAAGCTCAAAGGGAGGGAAGAAATGTCCAACACTCCTGGATCTGAGCCCCCAGCAGACAGAGAGCTTAGCAAACAAGCAAGGAACAATTTCCATTCTCTCTACTCTTTTGCCTGAGTGAGTAGGACAAGAGCATCATCTTGCCAACAAAATGATGCAGCTGCTTCCAGGACCTGGTCTGAAACAGAGCATGGTCATGAATTTTGCATGAATTCCTCTGTCAAATGCCATTCTGGAGGCAGATCCCCAGGCACAGGAGCCTTTCTGCAAGTTTGGGAGAAATGGGAAGCAAAACTTAACTTGCTGTAAAGTCTGAGGCTTTTTTTTATTGCCATGGGGTAGCACCTCCCAGGATGAACTCTGCAGGCAAAGGGAAGAGGCAAATATGTGCCTGTCAGTGATGTTAGCCACTGGGTAACTTTCTTTTCTCTCTTCATTTCCCAGCTGCTGGCTGTCATTGGAGGGAGGTCTTCTCTATGCCTTCGTGGGACCTGCGGCTGCTGTCGTTTTGGTATTTAAGCTTGGCTGAAAGCTTCTTTTCTTTCTCTTTATCTTGTAGCACTTGGTCTTTCAACCCATGAATGCCCCTCTTTATTTCCACTCATGTTTTGAATAGCATTCTCCTGCAGGAAGAAAACAAAGTTAGAAACCAACTATTTGGAATGAGTTTGGTTGTAAAATGTAATGTGCCTCAGCTCTCAATCCTCTCTGGAGTCCTCTAGACATCTGGTTAATGCTTTACCATGTTTTTTCCCTATCTGGATGGAAGTGCAGGATGATGGTGGAAAACACTGACATGAACTCCTTCAGCAACTGCTGTTCTTGGTTGCTTTCAGACCAGGCTGTGCCCTCACAGCCATTCCTGGGCTGTCCCAGCTGGGCAGTGCATGTGAGCAGCTTCCTTGTTTGCAGGTGAATTAGAGATCTCCAAATCAGCATTGAGGAGGTCCTTTGTGACCCTAAAAATGTCATGTTTGCTTCTAGTTCAAAGAGATGGCATGGTTAAAGTGAGCATTCCCAAACTCTGACCCACTAGCTCCTGCATGGTGGGAGTGTGTTCTACTGTCCCCTCACCCTTGGCTCTAACACAGCACCAACACCAATCTCAGCCACTTATGACCTGGGTTTAAGGTGTCACTCAAGAGATGATATTCCTTTCCTCAGGCTTCCCTGCTATTGAAGCTTCACTGGCCATGAGAAATTTGACTGTCAGGGCTGAAAGAATGTGAGAACTGCAGGTCCTCCAGGAAATCCCTCCTGCAGGGATTTCAGGTGGGTTTAAAGCCACATTTGAGCCCCCACATATAAGTGGCAGCCTGCAGTTTCTCTCCAGCCCAGGGTTTTATCCAGTGTTGGAGCCCTCTGAGGCTCAAGTAGGCTGGAGAGTCCCACAGGAATGGGGTTGTTGCCACTCCCGATTTCTTTTTTGGATCAGGCTGTTGTTTTGTGCAGTGCCTGGGGGTTAACTGCCCCACAGCAGGAGCTTACAGCAGAATAACTACACAAAAGCTCTTGCTGCCTCTATTCTCACTGCTGTCATTGCACATCAAAGCACCTTGGTGCCATGATTTCATCAGGATGACAAAGAGCCAAGCCAGCAGTTGCCCCTCCTCTGTAATAAATCAACACTGGTATCAGTTAAGGTCTTTCTTTAGTGTAGAGTTGTGACAGTGATGAGGAGGGAAGAAGCTTTGGTAATGCCCAGAGAAGAGGGAGTCAATCTGCTGCCTCAAGCCATCATGTTTTTGTTGTGCCAACAATAAGGGAAATAATCCTTCATTTTTCCTTTGCATTTTTAAAGTGTGAGAAAAACCCAGGAGCCTCCTTCCCTCTGGCATCTCAGTTTTCACTCACCATAGAAGCTGGAAATGAGATGTCCTTACAGAAAGGTCAACACATGCAAATGGTGGTTCCATGCAGCTGATCTTAGGAAGTGGTGAATCATCTCTGGGGGTGTCTGTCCCTGATCAGCACCGAGGCAGAGAGGCTACACACCTAGTTTAGACTACCTGACTCATTGCTAGCTAAGTGAGAAGTGAATATTGCCTGAGTCAGTACAGATCCTGAGCAGCTTGGGGAAGGAGAAAAAGAAGCATTTAAATGCAAATGGGAACCTGCAAACAGATAAGCTCCATAAGTTGCTTAAATTCACACTGTGGCTTTTAGCAGAGCCAGAAGTGGAACAGGCAGTACACAAGCCTGGACCACTGTCTGTTCTCCATCTGCTTTGTCCTGATTACAGGTTGACCACGTCAGTGGTGGAGATACATCCCAGGATGTCAGGGACAGAATGAGCAGGGACAACCAGTCCACCTGCTTAAACAAAAGGCCAGTCAGGCTCATGCAGGGGATGTGCAGCTCTGCTGCTCTCAGGACAGGTTTGCTCCAGAGACAATGCAGCTGATGTTGGGCAGGAGTGCATGGATCAAGGTGGGACTTGACTCCATGCCTGAGCTCTTTCTTACCCCAAATTCAAGATATAGATGTCCCAGTAACTGCACACAGCTGACATGGCCACAGCTGGGCTTGTGTCCTCTGCTAGTCTAGGCCAGACTAGATTTGTGCTCACCCCTCCCAAGCCATTGAAGCATCTCTGTACTCAGTTCTCCTATCAACATGCTTTTTCTATTACCTGCAGCAACCTTCTTCCTCCACACTCTCCCTTATTATGCTCCACATTGGAAAAAGGCTTACAGCTTGCAGAATATCTTTGCTTAAAATAATACTCTTAAGATGGTTGACCTGCAGCTTCAGTAAGTCACAACTTGCACTCAATTCACTGACACTGAAGAGCTGCAAAGGTTTGACCTTAAGTCATAAAAATCCTACCAGCCTGAAGCACAGAGCTGCTGGGAGCAGTTTTCCTGTGTGTAGGTTGAAGGCAGAGAGAGGCTCATGGCATGGTGACAGAACAGAGTCATCAGTGATCAGGTAGTGGTTATTTCAAGGAATCTCATGCTCAAGTCTTTGCTTCTGGAGAGCATTGAAGAGATCAAGAAGTAAAGCTACTCTGCATGTTATCAAGAGTGTTTAGAAGCAAGTCCATGCTACATCTCTGACTCAGTAAAGAAATGGAGCCATGATCAGAGCAAGATGTTTGTCATGGTGATCAATGTACTGGATAAAATAGCTTCTGTTTATTTAAACCATTGCAGAGCTGCTCTGTGTCATCTCCCCTGCCCCATATGAATGAGGATACACACTGTGGTCAGCCCTAGGAGTGATCCAGCCTCACCTCGACTCCATCCTTCCTCCTGCCTTGCTGCACCTTAAAATCAAGTCTCTCACACTCAACCAGCCTCCAGCACAGTGAAGAAGGATCAGTGAATTGAAAGTGCTCTCTGTCTC
>NW_008677521.1:45891-63263 GCF_000695815.1 Acanthisitta chloris | reverse complement strand
GCTGTGTTGCTGCACTGACTTGCCAGTGTTGTTTCTCTAAATCAATACCATGGTGAGCTCTAGAAATGGACTCACAGCTGTGGAAATCAGACCACTGACCCAGCAGCTGATGCAAACAGAAATAACTGCTATTTCTGAGATTTTCCCATTGATTCCGAGCTGTGGACTCCATAGCAGTGAGCTGGGTCCTGCCCTGCTGAAACCAGCAACCCAAACCCAGCAAGATTGCTCATTCTTTGGAGGATGATTTAGGCAATTAGGTAGAGGTTTGATGTGAGCAGACATCTCCCTTCCTCTGGGCCAGGTGTTGGACTGGGTGTCTCTCAGGAGCACTCGAGGATCTATTAAACTCACCTCAGTAAACATGTAACGTTACACAGCTCTGAATTTGGCCTTAAACATGCACAACAAACAGCATCTCCCTCATCATCCTACCAACCCCAGATGTTTTACTGACAGTGAAACCAGGAGAGTGTCACTTTTTTCCACCATCAGTGCTGTGCCTCTATGAAGGGAATGGTGCTCATGTGCCACTAACGTGTTCATATTCCAAGGGTGCTGAGGTTTGGATGAGGTTTGTAAACCAGATGCAGTTGGCAGCAGTGAATGCAGTTGGAAGGGCACAGTGAGGAGTTTAGGATCCCTTTGCAGGACCTCAGCTCTGTACAGTTTGTATTTCACTGTGAATATTTATATCTGTTTGATACAGAGATCCCTGCTCTCACCCTAAAAAAAATGGACCAAAGGACTACATGGAGTTGTCCTGCTCACTGCTATGTTTTGGCAATAACTAGATGGCTAATCTATGTGCTGAGCCATCTGCAGTGTTTCCTGAGACATTCCACCACAGCAGCTGATGTTTCTACTTGCTCCAGTGCTTCTCCACCTCTTGTTTTGAGAGCAGCAATCCTAGTTCAACAAGCAAGAACCATGACAAGTTGTCTGCACCACATCACCCCATCCTTTTAATGCTGCTGCTTTGGCAGCACTGACTCCAGAAGGCACTTCTGGAAGTTGCCAGTGTCAACCCACTGCTCGCCTCTGTACTGGCCACTTGCTGCCTGTATTAGCCTGAAAAATTGTTCAGAGATTGCCTTGCTGGACCTCAGGCAAGGACTGGGCTTCAAACAACCCTGCAGCAATATGAGCAATATATAGATTTGTCCTGGTTCATGGAAACCTGATTCAAGGTTGGACTTGATGATCTTGAAGGTCTTTTCCAACTTTAATGATTCTCTGGCCTCTGTGATCTGCTGCCAGCTGCATTCTGCTCTCCTGAACTCACTGCTGCATGGCCAGGGGAGGTGGGACAGGGTGGAGAGGGGACAGAAGGGGTGGTGGCCTGCAGAGGTGTGATTTGGATTTGGGAGAAATGGGAAGGACTTAAATTTGTCAAATGTTGCGTTTTTTTCCTTCTATGCTACCCAGTTTGACCTGACCTATTTGAGAACAAAATTATGTGTTGTTTCTCTTTTGACAGGTGAACATGGTTATTGGCATTCTGGTTTTTAACAAACTTGTATCCAAAGATGGAATAACAGATAAGAAACTGAAGGAACGGGCAGGGTATGCCTTATCAATACATCTAAGTAAAGAGTGCAAATAAAAACCAAAGATACCCAAGGCTGTGATCAATAACCAGGCGAGGAATGCAAAGAGAGATTGGAGATTTGAACAAAATGAAAGGAAAAACCTACACTTGATTTAATCTCTGCCTTGTCATTCACGGCAGCAGGGACAAAAAATCCAAGGAGCAGCAAGCACTGGGTTGCTATGGAGGAAGGCTAAAAGTTCATCTCTTTGCTCAAATGGCTTCAGCCCAGGCTGATGTATCCTCCCAAGAATTAGGGAGAGCACAGTGACTCTTCTCCCTGAGACAGCAGCTGGATCAGAGAGGGACTCAGCATTGCTGAGTGTGGCACGTGGCGTGAGCTGTGTAACAGAGAAGTCTTGTCTAGTGGTTGACAGGTGACTGAGAGGCAGCAAAGGTATGTGATACTTTTAAGGAAAGGATGTTTAGAGGTCTAGCAGTGAACAGAACAGTAGATGGATGCATGTGTAAAGGGAAGGTAAGTTAAGAATCTCTTCTGCAAGGAAAAGTTCTGCTGCCACCTTTATCTTCTCCACAGCCTCCATCATTGAAGCCTGGGGCTTGTGTTACCTGGTTTTCTTTGAGCTGATTCCACAGTTCTTATCACCCTGGTCTCACTGGGGCTTGGCTGGGGAGCAGTTACCATACAGGCCTCCCTGTTGGGTTACTTCCAGCTCTGTTGACAGTGGCTATTTTATCATTGTCAACATCCCCAGCAGGATAAGAACCACTTTCATCTTCGTTTCTGTAGCCTGCTCTGACTTTTTCCCTGAGCTATGTCCTGCTCTAAGCAAGGAACAGAAATGGCAAGCTGACACTCTGAGTCAAATCAAATGCACAGGTCAGCTTGGCTGATGTATGTTATTTGCCTCTGCCTTACTTAGCTTGTTGTTGCAGTCAGAGAAACTATGCCCTTACCTTGTCTAAACATCTCTTCTGCCAAGCCTGCAGTGAGAGGACTAGAGGGCGGGCAAGGGAGTTTCAGAGTGGCATGGTGGGGGGGGGGGGGGAAAGACTCTTAGAATGATCAGGCATGGGAATAGGTTTCCCAGGATGGTGGTGGAGTTGCCATCACTGGAGGTGTTTAAGAGGTGTCTAGATCTGGCACTGGGTGATAGGATTTAGTGGTTTAAGGGTTACAGTGGTAGTGCTATGTGGATGGTTGGATTTGATGATCTTAAAGGTCTCTTCCAACCTTGATCATTCCATGATTCTGCCTGCTGCTAGGAAAGGCAGAGATGTGTGCTCTCACTTGTCACTGATGGCATTTGATTGATCGCTGTGGATAACAATTGTGTTTTTGAAGGAAGAAGTTGTTTATGAAGAGATGAGAGGAGCAGGTGTTCTGGTGCTTCTGCAACATGGCTACAGGCAGAGTCTAAAACCTTTGGAGGCTGGTGGAGAAGATTCAAGATATATCCTCTCTTTAAAAGTGAGGGGAGAATGAATCTCCATTCTCCCTGAGTCTCAGAGGGTAGAGACAGTTAACACAGATAAGGTTCAATATTCCTATCATTGCTCTATTGAGCAGTTGTGGTGGAAGTGGTATTTAATTGACTGATGGCAGCAAAACTGAGGGTAGAAGCAAACTCTTATCCAGCATCTTGAATACTGTGCTCAGCTTTGGGTCCCTCACTGCAGGAAGGACCTTGAGGTGATGGAACATGTTCAGAGGACAACGGAGCAGGTGAAGGGTCTGGAGCATAAGTCCTAAGAGGACCAGCTGAGGGAGCTGAGTGTGTTTCATATGGAGAAAAGGAAGCTCAGGGGAGACCTTGTCACTCTCTAAGGCTCCTTGAAGGAAGCTTGTGGGGAGGTGGGAGTTGGTCTCATCCCACGTAACGAGTGATAGGACAAGGGGAAATGGCTTCAAGTTGCACCAAGGAATGTTCCGGTTGGATATTATGAAAAATTTCTTCACTGAAAGGGTTGTCAAATATTGTGAGAGGATGCCCAGGGAAGTGGTGGAGTCACCATCCCTGGAACTGTTCAAAAAACAAGTAGATGTGGCACTTTGCTATATGGTTCAGTGGGTGTGGTGGTATTTGGTCAAAGGTTGAACTTGATGATCTTGGAGGTCTTTTCCAACCTTAATGATTGTATGAGAAACACAGGAACCTGTTAAGGGTCATGTTTTATCGGCAGATAAATAGATTTATTGACATGGCCAAGCAAGATGGTCTCTCAGTGCAGCAAAGAGGCATTTTGATGCCTGAGCAGTGCCACAGTCATGATAAGAAGAGGAGAATTAAGCACATTTGGAAGATCAGAGGTATCAGTTGGGTTGAAAAGCATGTGAAGAAATGACCTTGGTGCATTGCTGTAAGCAGCTGCTAACAAGCAAGTGCTTTATTCTGGATGATGCCTTCTTTACAAAGAGAGAACTCCAGAAAATACCCAACTGCAGCAGAGTCTGTAGCAAGATAATTGCACTTGAAAGTCAGCGCTGGAATAAATGGTTTATTGGATTAGCCAAGCAGTGAGTTGCTGTCTCTCAGTCTCTCCCTCTCTAATCCAAGCTGCACACAGAGTGACCTTATTTAATACACAGCAGCTGGTTATTGATCACACTCAAGAGTTGTACTTTATAAACAAAACCTACAAAGCACAAAAACAAAAGTCATTTTTCTGATGTTCTTTGTTTTTTCTTTCTTTTCTCTTTCCCCCCCTCTTTCGTGTCCGTGTGTGTGTGTGCAGCACTTTTAAGCCTTCTCTGTGCTCAATGATTTTGTTCTCCTTTCCAAGTGCACCTGCCAAGAGTGCACTGAGCCCTGGTGCCCCTTCCCTTTAGTTAGCCGCATCTGGCCTGGGCTTGGGAACCGTGTTGGAAGGTAGATCTGAAGATAATGAGAATGAGTAACGGCCTTGGAGATGTTTGGACCTGAGGAGATGGGCAAAAGAAACGTTGTGTTTCTTTTAGCAGAGGCAAGAAGTATGGTTCAGTGTTGCAAAAACAAGGGGAAAAGAACAAAAAGAGCTAAAAAAAAAAGACCTGTTAACCAGTCAGAGGAGCCAAGCACAGATACCACAGATTGGGTGGCACAAATCCGTCAGTACTAAGAGTTCTCATGAAATAATACCTGAGACACGAGAGATTTTGCCCTATACTTAGCAGAGGAAATTGCTGTGATTACTGGTGTCACATCTGTCAGAAAATGTTGACTTTCTAATGGCAGTGACTTTATTGATAGATCACAAAACCAGGATGTAGAGAGTTGGGTTTGATGACCTGGAGAGCTGGAGAAAGGCAAACAACTGCCCCAACACCTGTCCAGGCACAGGAGAAAAACCCCAATGTACCTCCCAGTAGAACAGTCTCCACTGGTGGGCAAATCCACCAGCAGTGTTGGAGCTCTGTTGATGGGAGTGCTACTAAAAAATGAAGGTTTTAATGTCAGATGCAGGAGCCTTTCAAATGAATTTGAAATTCATTGAGCAGAATTTATTCCAGCAGAATTTGTGTGCTCACGCAGCTAGGGAAGAAGAATGAGACTATAGGGTATATTCACCAAGGCTAATTTTAGCCTGCTGAGTTTAATCTCTCTAGGCTTCCTCTGTAACTACTGGAGAGAGACAGGAGCCTTGTTTAGTTGTTCCAACTTGCCCCTTAGAGGACCTTTACTTCTTTTATCTCTCTGTTGATGATAGAAACGACTGAAGAAAGTTTGCCCCGATACCTTGTAGTGAAACCTCTGTGCGACTGTCCTGGTGGGGTGGAACAGAGCAGGATTGTCAGAGCATAGAGAAGAAAGCAATTGGGAAGATAATAACTCCATTAAAACAGGAAGGGATTTGGATTGCCCTTCATCTGGGAATGGTTCATGTTGGAAGCAGTGCTGCTGCTCTTTGGGCTGTGTATGGTGTAAAGCACTGGGCAATAAAAGGTAGCAAAGTCCAAGCTCCAGTGAACACACCAGATGAGTCTGTGAGCTGGTTGTGGATATTTAGGGAGGAGAAAAAGCAAAATTAAATGGATGCATTATTCACTGTGATTATTTCATTAGCTCCCCTTTCATCCACACAGGCACCAATAGAAACCTGCTAGGGAAATTCAATATATTAACAACCTCATGCCCCCAACCAGAACAAATTAGAATAGAAATGTATCCACATCTGTGCTTCCTGCTTGCAACTTGCTGCATAAATACACCCAACAGCAGTTACAGTTGTGTGTTATAGTGGTCTTTTGGCCAGTTCTTTGTGATTCAGTGTCATTCATGTTTTTTCTGGTATAGTTTTCCATCAAATTTCTCAAATCAATCTACTGTTTCTTTTTGCTGCCTATCTCTGCCTCTCTCTGTCTCTCTGCTTATCTGTTCTTTGTGGCTTATAGATTTGGGGATAAGCTGTCTTTTTTTTGAAGGGTCCATGCACTTAATGCCTCTCAAGACCCACTTTATCTTTGGTTCAGCCATTGTCCTCACTGGATTTCCACCATCCTTCCTGGAAGATCTGTATCTACAGACACAGGAGCTAATTTCCTCTGTGTCTGAAGGCTGAAAGTTTCTGTGGGATACCTTAGTCATTATTCTGGAAGGGAGTAATGACTTATGTCACTGTAATTAATTAAAAGACCAATCAATAGCCACTTGAAAGTGGGCCACTAGGCCCACTTCTAATGCTGTGTTGGTGCTCATGAGGATCTTTTTGCAGTGAGACTGAACACAAAGCCATAAAAACTAAGGAATGATCTGTCAAGTTGCCTAATCTCTCTCCCAGGCATGTCAGGGCTGTAAAACCCCTCATGGCTGGAGCAAACATCTTCCCTGACCAGCTGCACCACCATCACCCAAGGGTGACAGACCTTCTGCCCTTTGGCAGTGATGTTCATGTCTTCTCTGACATCAGGCACTGCATGTAGGTCTGTGGGATGTTTGGCACACTCCTCCCCATTTTCTAAGCCAGATCTGATGTGGATGTCCATCTGTGCAGACCAGAGAGTGCACTCAAACTAGTAAATTCAGGGCCAGTGCCAAGCTCATGTGGCTTCTGGGCTCCTGAAGAAGATCTGGCTTGGCAGCTGGGTGGATTCACACACATCAGCTTCTAGAAGTCCTAAGGACATGCCCTTTAGCAGATCCCTCTAGCCCCTTATGCCAGAAGCCCTCAATGGGCTGGTTCTGTGGTTGATCCCATCCAGAAAAGTGGGAGCAACATATGTGAATTAGTCTCAGGGTCAATCTCAGTGATGTTTTCAGCTCCAGAACAAGATCTGAGAGAAGAAACATCTCAGAAAATAGTCAGCCAGTCTGGTTCCTTTCAGGGCAGGTTGGTGGTCTTAGGAAACACCCAAACTCATGCTTAACTTCTAGGACATAACCAGTCCCATTGCATGTCCTTCATCCCAGATGAAGCAACCAAAGAGTGGCCTCTCTCCTGGTATCATCAGCTTCCATGTGGGTATCCCCAGCAGAGAAAAGAAGTGACTCATGCCTTGCATTGCTTTAGGAAAGAAGCTAAGCAGACACAGTCCCCACAGCCCTACTTCTTGCCTTCTACTGCACAACCCTGCCACCTTTTTTGTTCTGGAGCAAAAAGGCCAGGAGGGAAAAGAGCAATTTTTCCAAAAAAAAAAAAGCAAACCAAAAGAAGGAGGTGGAGACTGGGAGAGCTGTACTGGTTTCTCTTCCATGGGTGCCAGAGAGAAACACCCTGAAACTGGGTAAACATGAACCAACACAGTTCCACCCTCTCCAGCGGCACCAACACATCTCTGAATTGTACATTGTCCCCATTTCCTGCATCTGGAGTGGTACAGATGAGAGAGTTTTATTCCTGCCTGTCTTTCATTTCTCTTTCCAAACTGGGTATGGTTGGTTGGTTCCCTTTCTCCTTTCTTTCTTTCTTTTGGCTTCTCTTGCCCTTTCCTTTCTACGTTTGTGCTCATGAGCAAAGTGTTTTGTTTTGTTTCAGTCTTTTGGTTTTAATTGCAGTCAGATGGCAGTGCCCCTTTACGGCATGACGCTCAAATGTTCCAAGTGTGGAGTAGTTTCTTCTGCTGAAGTTTCGGCCACAGCCACCAGTAACGCCATGTTAGTTCCTCTAATTTCAACTTCTTTTCTTTCTTTCTTTCTTTCCACTTTTCTTTTGGAGTTTTGTTTTTTTTTTTTTTTTGGTTTGGTTTTTTAGTTGATTTGATTTCCCTCTTCCATTGCCCTGCACTCACCAGCCCTTGTTTGTTTTCTCTCCCCATATCCCTGCCCAACTCCCCACATTCCCAGCTCTCCCTGACCTCATTCTGTGGGTCATGAGTAGTGTAGGGCTCCTCCTGCATCATCCCTGGAGCTAATGGGCTGCATCCTGAAAAGCACTTCATGACATGCCTAACTTTAAGCATGTGAGCAGCCCATGGAAGACAAAGGGACTCTGCACTTGTTGCAAGCTGTGTATATGTTTAATTCCCCCACTGAGCTTCATTTTTGGACTTACAGACTTATTGATGTGATTCCCAGTGATTTTGGTGGTAGTCAGGAACCTCAAACTCCAGGTTTGACAAACACTTAAGCATATGCTTGAGTTTTTTTATGCAGAGCATGGTTTAAGTGAGTTGGTGAATCATAGAATCGTAGAATTTTAGGGGTTAGAATGGACTTTACAGATGATCTAGTCCCAATCCCCTGCCCTGGGCAGGGACACCTCCCCAACTAGACCAGGTTGCTCGAAGCTTCATCCAACCTGGATCACTTCTAAGTGGTTTTTTTTTTTCATCCAACCTGGATCACTTCTAAGTGTTTGGGTTTTTTTTCCCTCTTATAAAAAGCTACAGTGAAGTTTAATACCTCATAGGCTGCAAGTTTGATTTGATGAGTGTTGACTGCCTCTTTTGGACCCCTAAAAGCACTTGGAATTAATTTTCAACATCTTAAAGCGTTTCATAGCTCTGAGTTACAAAAGTCAAATGCTGTTAAATCTCTTCTTAGCTGCCTCTGGAGTCAAAAAAAAAAAAAACCAACCCAGAAAGAAAATGCCAGAGCTTTGTTCTGCTGGAGAAATTGTTGCTATTTATATAGTTGGCTTTTTTCCCAAAGGTTAAGGTAGGAGGGAGAGTGATAAGGGAAGGTTTGTCTTTCTTCCTTTCCTTTTAGAGATTTTTTTAATCTCCATCATATCCAAGTGTTGCTACACTTCGGGTTTGATGTCTAAAATAATATATGTAAAATGTGTGGAAGAAACAGTCTCAGATCATTTGCAGCTTGAAAATTCCTCCTTTAATTAATCTAAACTAAAAGAGGCAGCTGAGTGCCAAATCTCAAATTGGAGAAACATAAAGGAAAATCAAACCACAAGAGCAACGTGGTCTAGAGGAAGATGTCCCTGATCATGACCAGGATTTGGAACTAGGTGATCTTTAAGGTTCCTTCCAACCCAAACCATTCTATGATTCTCTGGTTTTCTCTGTGAGACAAAAAGCTAAATAAAAATCTCATTTATTTTTCATGGCTAAAGTTGTTTACTCACCTTTTGCAAGAGTGCCCAGCTGAGATGGTGAGATGGAATTGGTCCAGACACATGTACCACAAGTCTGGAATGAGCAGGTCACTGCATTTTGGATTGCTGGGACTGCAGGGGAATGCTACCCCAGCAGATTTGCTATTAATAAATGAGCCTGTTAACTGGGAGAGGCTTTCTGTTCATAGGAAATTACATTTAAAAGTTAAACAGACTCAAATCCTCCTCCCAGACTGTCAGACATTGGGCTGTGGGAAATCACATATTCTGATTCATCTCCAAATCAGAAGAAAAAGAGCTGTGAAAGCAGATTTCCTGTTCATCCTGCTTTGCTAATTTAACTGGATTGATAGACATTGGAGGGATCTAGTTACAGGATATATCTTTTGTTTCCCAGCAGATACAACACCTCAGATGACATATTCCAGTATTGTTGTTTGTCCTGGAGCATCCTATGCTCTTGGCCCTGCAAAGGGATCACTGAGTAATACACAAATGAGTTCCCTCAAGCCTTCATCTCCCCTTGTCATCCACTTCATTCTGCAGCTGAACTCTTTTCTGTTTTGCTTCCTCCAAACCTACTGTAAATGAGGTTGTCAGAAAGGCAAAGCCCTGGTTATGCTTCATGCCACTGCCACCATTCTGCTGGCCTTCATCATCCCAGACCTTGGAGCAGCTTTGCCATTCTGTTTTGAACTCTTGTAATGTGAATCATATGCCATGAGGATTCCTCTGACCTGGAATGAGCTGTAGTTATTTGGTAGACAACACATCAAGGATGTTCCTGCCTTGTTCCTGCTGGGGTTGCTCATGCCCTTTCCAGCTTACCTATAGGTTTCAGAGGTTTGTTTCTGGCATAGCATGGCATGAAAAATAGATCCTTTAGCCCCTTTTGCTTAGCTTTTGGAATTCATAGATGTTTTGAACAATTCTTTGTGGTATTATCTGTGTCTAAGAGAGAAGGGGTCAGGGAAGGGGATGTGTAACTGAGGGAAAACTGTGGAAACCACTGATGGGAGAGCAGAAGTGACAGAAGGGAAGAATGTACTGGAAATTGTGCATTTTCTTGACTTGGGGAATGATTAAAATGAAAGCTTTGCATGTTTATGACTTGTTAAGGATTAGCTAGACTTGACAGGTGTGGAATAAACCACCCTTCCCTTTAGGTTGTGCTGAAGGAGATGCTGGACAGATTTTGCTATTGGAACATGTCTGTTTCCACATGTCCTTATTTTTATTGCTGCCTGTAGGATATTCTCAGCCTCTGAAATGTTGCCTTAGAGTTAATTTGGCTCTGCTACCTGTGAAAATGATTTTATCTGAACTGGAAAACATATCTCTGGGGCATGACATTTCTTTGTACTTGATGTGGATGAGGACATCCACTGCAGAGACCAGGGACTGCTGATGGATGGATGGATGGATGGGTGGATGGATGGATGGATGGATGGATGGATGGATGGATGGAAGTTGTTGATGCCACATCCCTGGAAGTGTTCAAGTCCAGGTTGGATAGGGCTCTGAGCAGCCTGGGTGAGTGGAAGGTGTCCCTGTCCATGGCAGGGGTTTGGAACCAGATGATCTTTAAGATCCCTTCCAACCCAAACCATTCTGATTCTATGAATTCCTGCCAAGCAAATATGGACTCTCAAGTTCTGACCACAGGGAAGAGAGAAGCCCAAGACTAATGCCCTGGCATAGTGTATTTTTCTTGCAGGCAACCCACCCAAGCACCAGTCAGGGAGTCCTCATTACCTTTCTCATGCATTATTCCTCTTGCATCATCAGAAACTCACATGTCATATCTCCCATCTGAGGGATTTGCCCTTTTTCTTGGCTCAAAGTCATTTCAGGGAGTCTTAGATGTCAAATTTTTCTGCCTGTATTGTAATTTCAGGACTAATGTGAATCAATATTTCCATGCATGGCTGGTTTTATGAAGGAGACAGTTCCTCAGGAGAGTGTCATCCTCATGGTTCAAGGAATTTGAAATTGTAGCCTTACCTGGGGATAATAGCTGAGTCCTGCAAGCCCTTGCTTGGGCTGACAAAGAACACCTTCCCCTCTTAGGGGTGACTAATCCAGCAATCTGCCCATAGCTGCCCCATCACCTGCTGTCTCATTTGTCAGAGAAACATCATAGAATGGTTTAAGTAAGAAGGAACCTTAAAGACTGTCTAGTTCCAAGCCCCTACCATGGGCTGGGACACCTTGCACTACACCAGGTTGCTCAGGGCAATTTAGAAGCATTTGATTTCCTGTTCCCCTAATTTTATAGTTGAGATTGCAGCAACTGAGAGAAGAATGATCTTTTGGGGAAAATAGAAATAATATCTGGTGTTTCTGTGTTGCCTTTGCAAGGGAAGAGTGAGCAGGATGCTCCCTCTTTTCTAGTTACAGATCTCCTACCTTGGTTATATGGACGTTGAATTAAAGGGAGTTTCTCTGAAACTGTCCCTAAAATTAGGACAACACTCTTGCTTTTAGGAGGAATAGTGTTCAAGTGCATGAAAGTGTTTAAGTCCAGTTTGGATGGGGCTCTGAGCAATCTGGTCTACTGGCAGGTGTTCCTGCTCATGGCAGGGAGGTGGAACTAGATGATCAAGGTCCCTTCCAACCCAAACTGTTCTAGGATTCTATGAATACAAGTTAGAGGAGGAATATAGCACAAGAGATTAAATACAGTACATCTCTGTGCTCTGATTTTCCTGTAGCAGAACTGCTGGCATGGAAGGAGTCATCCATTATGTGTTGAGCCCACTGACCAACTCCCTTTCCAGAGCTCCTCTCCAGGAGCTCTTTCTGAATTATAAAGTGATTTTTCCTTCTTTAACTTAGGGCACTGCTGCTCTGTCAGTGTTGAGGAATGAGAAGAATCGATCACTACCTCTTTGTAATGGCCCTTTACATCTTTTATTGACATGTCCTGTGTGTCCCCCTGCACTTGCCTTTTCTCAGGGTGCAGTACTCCTCATCTTTCTTCATGCAGATCTGTGTCTCCAAAACCATTTTTTTTGCTCTTTCCATTGCTATCCTCTGAAGTGCCACCACTTTATTCTGCTTCTTTTCCAAAGCCAAAGACTCCCAAGGCTGCCAGCTAGCTAAAGGACAAAACCACAGCTAGTTTTTGTCAGCTTGACCAAAGTCTGTCATCAGTTTGTTGCCAGAGCTGGGTCTGCTATTTGCTTTCATAAGGCTAATATTTTCCTATCCTGGAACATGCCATATTCTAGTCAGCTTGACCAAAGTCTGTCATCAGTTCTTTGCCAGGGCTGGGTCTGCTATTTGCTTGCATAAGGCTAATACTTTCCTATGCTAGAACATCCCATATTCTAAAGAACAGGTCTTATGAAGAGCATCCAAGGGAACTGGGATTGTTTACCCTCAGGAAAATGAGGTTCAGAGGAATATGAGGAAGAACTTCTTGGCTGTATGGGTGACAGCACAGTGGCACAGGTTGCCCAGAGAGGATGTGACATCTCCCTTACTGGAGATATTCCAGAACCATCTGGACACAATCCTGTGCCACATGCTCTAGGATGACATTGCTTGAGCAGGGAGGTTGGACCAGATGACCCACTGTGGTCCCTTCCAACCTTACCCAGTTTGTGGTTCTGTTGTTCAGTGACCTAGCTCGAACAGCTAAAAAAAGAAGACTAACTCTGTGGGGTTGGTTTCTTCTCCTACATAACAAGTGATAGAGTGAGAGGAAACAGCCTCAAGTTGCACCAGGGGAAGTTTAGATTGGATATTTGGAACAATTTCTTCACCAAAAGGGCTGTGCAACCCTGGCACAGCTGCCCAGGTTAGTGGTGCAATCACAGTCCCTGGAGGGATTTAAAAGCCATGTAGATGTGGCAGTTGAGGACACAGTTCAGTGGTGGCCTTGGCAGTGCTGGGTTGATGGTTGTACTCAATGATCTTAGAGGTCTTTTCCAACCTTAATGATTCTGTGATCAAGAATTGTGTGGCCATGCCACAGGTTCAGTCGTTGTAGTTTTATTTGGTTGCACTGTGCTGTGGCATTTTCATATCCCAAAGTAACTCCTTTCCTCTGCAATGCAGCAGCAGTGTGGTGTGGTGGGAAGGAACAACGTGACACTCCAACTCCACTGCTGAATAACACTGACATGTCAGGGTCATCACACAATAAACCAACATCCTCCTCCCAGAATGTAGTGCAATGATCTTCCCTCAATGCTGCTGTCACTCTCCATGAGTGCTGTCATGGATGGGACAAATAAGAGGATCTGCCAGCTAATTCCTTTGTCTCAAGGAATACAAATCCTGGATTCATTGATCAGAGCTAATCCACAATGAAAAGCCATTAGGTGATCACAGTGTCATTATATAACAGATCAGCGTTTCATGTCACACCACGTGGCAACTTGACATGATGTTTCTTAGGTCCTGTAAGTTCTTCTAGAATCTTTTTAAGGATGCACAATACCTCCTGGAAAAGGCCCAGGTGGAAAGGTGATAGAAGTATGGGTTCTGCTATGGATTCAGCTCACAGCAACAGAATGAAGGGCAATCTCACAGAAAACCCATTTATCTCCCCCTGAGTTTTCTTCTGAAATTTCATATTTTTTAATGGAGCTTTTTTTAAAAAAAATTAATATTTCAAAATCTTAGCAGAGCTCTGCGAGTGAAATTAGAGCAAGTTCCATTCCTATGACCTGTTGCCACCTGCTGCCTGAGAATAAAGATCCTGCATTAAGTGTCAAACAACATTTCCATACATTTGCTAGGGATAAATATTGCTGAGAAGTGATTTACAAGGTGAATCACCAACAGAGCAAAAAGACCAAGCTCTTAGCTCGTGTAAGTCAGCACAACTTGGGAAAATCCTGATTTACTCTAGGTTGTGTGATACAGTTTTCATCCTCTAAGATGGAAGGGCAAATGATATTTGCATCATTTGGTTGGAAGGGCAGAGATTTAAGTGGTGAATTCAGGTTGCTTACGTTGGCAGCAGTAGTGAAGTCTATCAGGATATCTTGATTCAGAAGGAAGTGGATTAGTTTTCCCACTGAAACTTGGGAAAATCCTGATTTACTCTAGGTTGTGTGATACAGTTTTCATCCTCTAAGATGGAAGGGCAAATGATATTTGCATCATTTGGTTGGAAGGGCAGAGATTTAAGTGGTGAATTCAGGTTGCTTACGTTGGCAGCAGTAGTGAAGTCTATCAGGATATCTTGATTCAGAAGGAAGTGGATTAGTTTTCCCACTGAAGACATGGAGTGAAGGGCTGGGAAGGACTAGTGCAGTGTTTGCTTACGTTGGCAGCAGTAGTGAAGTCTATCAGGATATCTTGATTCAGAAGGAAGTGGATTAGTTTTCCCACTGAAGACATGGAGTGAAGGGCTGGGAAGGACTCCCTGAGTGCAGTGTGAGGACAGCTCTGAAGGGACACCACTTTAGTTATGGGTCATTGCATCCACACTGTGGATAACACTAGACTCAAGCAGTGCCTTGTTAAAATGAAGTCAGTCAGTTCAAATCTAACCATTTGCTAAAGAGAAACCTAATTTCCATAGAATTTACCTCCTCAGCAGCATCCCTTACAGCCCTACATCCACATCCAAATCTTGGCTCCAGATCCAAATCATTGTCAATCTGAGGCTGCAGTTTTTTTCAAGAATGGAAGACCCATCCAGATTTAGATGGTTGGTTCAGACCTATAGTCACAGGTCAGATCTATTCTCAGATGTGGTCAATTAATGTCTTGTTTGCACGTTAGTGGTAGTAATGAACACATATGTGTGTATTATCCACCATCCCTGGACATGTTTAAGAGGCATCTGGATCTGATGCTGGAGGATATGGTTTAGGGTTTGGGTTTCCAGCAGAGTGGCAGGTTAATGGTTGGACTTGATGATCTTAGAGGTCTCTTCCAACCTTGATGATTCTATGATTGTGTTCTGTGATTCTATTAAGAATATTCTGGAAGACCAGACAAATCCAGGAAGCAGAGTTGTCTCTTTTCTAGCAGCTTCTACTGACTTTGATGGTTTCCACTTGCTGCTGGAATGACTTCATCTACCAAGCCATGCATCAGACATCTTGTGTCTGCTGAGACTTGCATGGAACACACATCTAGAGAGGCACATTATGGGCCAAACCTTATCTTTCCATTTGGTTTTCTGCCTCTGATTTTTCCCTGCACTTCCTTGCAATTCTGCTTAGCCAGATTTATGACTGCACCACCACAACTGACAGCAAAGAGATATTTCAGTAGAATGAGGAAGATTTCAGTGGGCTGAGGGACAATTGGAATAAGAACTTCTCTTTAGGAGTTGGTATTTGTTTGGTTGAGGGCTGTCTGCTGCTTTTTTCTTTTAAGTAATACTTTGAAATTAGAGTTCATATTGGGTATTAAAGACCATTGGTTGCCATCCCATACAAAATTACAAGGTATCAGATTATGTCATGGCCTTTACCTTCCATATAGGTCTCACAATGCTTGTTCTAATTCTATATACATATATATATTCCATTTCCCTGCTCCTTTAGGTAAATTACATTGCTTAAGAATACCACAAAGGAACACATCTGAGTCTGGACAGGTTGTAGAAATATTTGCAATCAGAGGATCATTCTGACTGTAAAATGAACTGTGACTTGAGTACGTGGTCGTTACAGCAGAACTGAGGTAACAATCCTTGCAAAAACCAGGGTGTTATATCCTGATGTCCATACCTGTGTCCCAGCTCCAGCTTTGTTCAGGTAAAACTCTCACTGAGGTGTGTGAGAGCAGTACCTGGATAACCATCAAGTAAACATTAAAAACTTGATCATAGATCAGAAAATGGTAAGCAAGTCCCATGTAAGTACTGCAAAAATATGTGTCATGGTATCTGTCCTGTAAGTTCTTGTGTTGCCTGTATTTGTTTGTTAGGATTTAGGTTGAGATTTTAAACTCTTGCAGCTCAACTTGTTATTCAGCCTGTGCACAGGTCTACTGTGATTTGTTAGGTAAAAGCCCTCAGAGAAATTCTCCTCATATTCTTAGTGCACCAGCACTGCCAAAGATCTAGGATGAGTGACAGCTTAAAATCTCCCTAGTAAGCTATTAAAATTGCTTGGGACCCTTTGTGGTCAGAGAACTGAATGCCTAAGTAGTCTATGGGAACAGAACTGCTTTCCCATTTCCAGAGCCATCATTCATAGAGAAAATGGAGATTCATGGGGCAATTGCATTACAGGAAATAATTTTGCCCAGTTTTCTGTCTTGTGAGTTAAGACATGGCTTGAATCTCAATTTCTTTTAACCCAGAATGTCCACCCAAGAATAAACTTACTTACATTAATTGCCAAATATAGATCAAAAAGCAATTTTTTCCCCAAGCATTCAGCTGGGGAGATCACACAAGGAAGCAGGAAATTTTCTGTCCACATTGGGTCAGGAGTCATTTCTCCTGATGTTCACTGATGCAGTGTCCTAGGGACCATCAGCTGTAGAGTGAAGGAGCAACAGCAAAATATCAATCTCCACGTCAGCTCTCTGCTTGTCCTGTTTTAGTCACTTGAAACTGTGACACATGTCCCAGTGTTGATGTCTTCCATGTGCTGTGGAAGTCCAAGTGTCTGTGACCCAAGTACCAACAGCCATCGTGACAGACCAGTCTCTGCTGCAACTGTTCCTCTTCCCTTTGGCAACCTCCAGTGATTGTATCTTGTCTCCCCTCCTTGGGAATACCACTGTTGTGGACTAGTGCCAGAGTGGGAAGGGTGTGAAAGGGGGAGTGAGCTATCTGCATCCTTCCTCCCCACCTCAAGTTTTATGCATGATTGCACCATTGACCAATAGTCCCTCCCGTAGAACGTTCTCACCTGTTTTGGTAGAGTGAGTGTGCAAAGCATCTTCCTGCTTCCCTGGGAGAGGGGCTCAGAAAACAGCCAGCACAAGTCCATGGTTGCTGGAGATGTCTTCTGCAGCCCCATGGGATCAGGAGGCTGAATTAGCATCCCACATGGAAGTGGATGAGGCTAAAGTGGAGCTGAGTTGGCTTTTCCTCTCCCTTGACAGGGCATCCCTTTGGAGCTCCTGTGTGGTCCTACCTCTCCTGGCTCTCACCTGGATGTCTGCAGTTCTGGCCATCACAGACAGGCGTTCAGCACTCTTCCAGATCCTCTTTGCTGTCTTTGACTCCTTGGAGGGTTTCGTCATCGTTATGGTCCATTGCATCCTACGGCGAGAGGTGAGCTGAATGAGTTTTCCTTTATAGAATCAACATGTTCCCCATAAAAATCACCTGGAAAATATCCATCCAGCTTGGAAACTTCTCTAATCCTATGAACTTTTGCTTTTGTGTAGATGATGACCA
>NW_008677521.1:35514-45866 GCF_000695815.1 Acanthisitta chloris | reverse complement strand
GAAAGAGGGATGAATAAATGCTGAGTGTACTGCAGAGTGGATTTTGGTGGACAATCATAGATTGGATAAGATGTCAGGTTTTCCTTATTTAACACCAAAATTAATCTTTCCAGAATGTTTTCATCCTACCTCCAAAAAGGCAATGTTACAAAAGTAATTTGTTTGATTTCAAGAGAGGCAAATTGCACTGAGATTTACAGAAGGAAATGTATGTTGGCATTAATGCCTCGATATTCCAGCTGGAAAGTAGAGCCAGCAATAATCAAGCAAGGAAATTGAGGAAATTCTATCCAGCCTCCCTGTGGAGATTTCAAATGGTAAATTATATCGGGGAAGAAAAGGACGAATCTTTTATGTTGCTTTTATTCTTTTCATCTTCCTAACTGGAGAAACTATTAATAACAGAGACAGGAAGGGGCTTTTTTCTCAATATTCATTTTATCTTCTTACAGCTCCTTTAAATTAAGTAAAACAGATTAATTTCTTATGTCAGGCCAATGAAATCAATGGAATTACACCACTGGCTTGGCTGAGACTCCTTTGACTAATTGCATTATGAGCATGGGCCTGCATTCAGCTCCCACTGCAGTCACTGGGATTGTTTCCCATTGATTTCAGGGGTTTTTGGATCAGACATATATATTACAGGATCATCAGCAGACTTTGTAGACCCCAATATAATGATTTTGCAGTAACATCTGCTGTGAAAGTATTGCAAACTACAAACTTGAAGACTCACCATGAGCTGCAGTGTGAGCTCACAGCCCAGAAACCAACCAAATCCTGGGCTGCATCCACAGGAGTGTGGACAACAGGTCAAAGGAGGTGATTCTCCCCCTTTAGTCTGCTCTGGTGAGACACACCTGGAGTGCTGTACACAGTTCTGGTGCCCCAACATAAAAAGGACATGGAATTGTTGGAGCAAGTCCAGAGGAGGCCACGAGGTTGATAAGAGGATTGGAGCATCTCCCCTATGAGGACAGGCTGAGGGAGTTGGGGCTGTTCAACCTGGAGAAGTGAAGGTTGTGTGGAAACCTCAGAGCAATGGTCCAGGGTCTGAAAGGGCTCCAGGGAATCTGCAAAGGGACTCTTGATTAGGAACTGCAGTGACAGGACAAGGAGTAATGGGAAGAAACTGAAGGAGGGGAATGTTAGGTTAGATATTAGGAAGAAATTTTTACTGTGAGGGTAGTGAGACACTGGCACAGGTTGCCCAGGGAGGCTGTGGCTGCCCCAACCCTGGCAGTGTTCACAGCCAGGTTGGATAAAGCCTTGAGCAACCTGCTCTGGTGGGAGATGTCCCTGCCCAGGCCAGGAGGTTAGAACTAGATGATCTCTAAGGTCCATTCCAACCCCTTAACACACTATGATTCTAGGACTTTGATTTTTAACTCTATAAATCAAGCAACTAGAAATGACCTATACACTGACCCAGGATTGCTGTAAAACCTTTGAGTTGCTATTTAATATGTAAAATCTGCAACATATAAACCATTTGAAATAAACACCTGAATGCTGCTAAATTAAGCTTATGTTCTTTTGATCCATCAAGGGGCTATTTTTGTCCTTCAGTGTATTTTAACATGGTTTGGTCTGTTTGACTTTTGCCAATCCCTTTATCCCTGCAGGTCCAGGATGCTGTGAAGTGCCGAGTTGTGGATCGCCAGGAAGAAGGCAATGGAGACTCAGGGGGGTCATTCCAGAATGGACATGCTCAGCTAATGGTAGGGAAAACTACCACCTAGTGTGTTTTTAAGATCCCTCTGGGCATTTTTAACCCCTAACTGATGAAGAGAAGCCTCTGCCCATCAGAGATGTGGCAATCGTAATTCTTTTTCCCTTTAAACCTGTTCTTAAGCAAATGTAGCACTTAGAAGAGACTTTTTCCACACAAATCTTGTTTTATTCATTGTAATATTAAAGGCCTCAAACTTACACACCACCATTTGCAGATATCTTGGTGAGATCCTTTATTTCCCAGAAAATAAATAGCCAAAATACCTCCCAGGTCTTCCAGACCTTTTCATTCCCATCACTCTGCTCTGTCCTAGCTGGAGTTAGGAGGTAGTAGTTTAATACTGGTTTAATCACAGTTTGTTTGGTAATTATGGTAAAGTTGCTGTCTCAAAGGGATTTGTTTCTCTCCAAGCCACAATTCTTTCCATTGCCTCAGTGGGAATAGACTTTAAGCTCTGTAAATCTTGGTCCTGCTGTGTAAATCCTTTCCAAACAGTTTGGATAAGACCTTAGAGGAATAAGCTATGTGGCTTTGTCTTGAATCTGCTTGATTGTTACGGTGTAGTTGATATAAGAAACATTCAATTTCTGAGGTTGGGGTAAAGACATCAGGAGAATCACAAGATGTGAACAAGCTCTTAAAACATCTAGTTAATATTAGAACTACATCATAACCCAGTGATGATGTTTTTTCCAGTCACTCCTGTGCTTACAAAGCAGTTTGTGCTTGGGTCCAAGGTATCATTCCAAACAGCACAAACTTTGAGGCAAGACAGAGCTGTGTAATTCCTTCACACCTTATAGGAGTTTGTTCCAAACAGGTGCCTCATTCCTCATTTAAATGCAGAGTCTTCTCATTTCCAGACAGGTTTTCTCTCTGCCTAATTGTGTGTAATTAGAAAGCCCCTTGTGTGCCTGGGACTTTTGCTTCTTCAATAATAGACACCATAATCATATCCAGTCTCATTATCCCTTTCACCGAGTTAACACCCAGAGCTTTTTGCTTCTCTATCTATAAGACACACCCAGAGCTTTTTTTTCTTCTCCCTCTGCAAGACATGTGCCTTCAAATTCTTTATATAACCCTTTCCCACACTCCCTTCAGCTTCTCAGCATCCTTTCAAACTCTGGATGCTATATTTTTGGTTTTATTGTCACCATCCTAAGCTGGAGATTCTTCTCTCTTCCCATTTTCATTCATTATCAGCCACCTTGCAAAATTCTCTGTCAGCTACAAGTCTTTTAGCAATATTACATTTACTTCTGCACTGGAGATGGATGTGTTGAAAAGCAAAAAGCTTACAATCAGCTTCCTCACACTCAGACACAAAAAGCTCTGGGATCTAGAGGTGAATGATGACTCCTCACTGATATTTTAGAGGGGCACAATGTTATTTTACAGTGGCTGAGTTGTAACATAGGCAGAGAAATCAAAAGCTTTGCAGGATGGCATTTTTCCTGTTACCTTTTCCAGTAATCTCCAAATCTGCCCAACTAGTGAAAAGAGGCTTAGCTGGGTAGAACTGTTTTCCACAAAATCTTGTTGACTGGTATTAAATATAAACCTATCTTTTATTTATTTATCAGCAGAACTAGCACAGGCTGTTCAGCTACACTTTTCTGCAACTCCTATCAGGAAAATGAGATTAGATTTCTCTGTGTCATCCCATTTGCCCATTTAAATGTTAGTTCAGTTGTATTTCTCTTCTGTTCTTTTCAGATTTATTTGATATCCCAAATCATTTACTGAGAAATTAACATCAAGAAGGTTGAGATAGTTCCTCAAACAGCTCTTCAAAAACTCTTGGATCTCAACTTGGCTGATATTTAAGTGTTTATCCCAGGGGAATGGGGATTTTTCCTGAGCTGCAATGCATTCAATGACATTAACACAAATATAATAAGTGTCTTTTTGAAATGGTACTAGGAATAATCAGTGAACTCTTCTACCTTTTGCTAGTCCACAGCCTTGCCATTATCCCATGCAAACTCCCAGCCAGCTGTGACTCAGGGTATCCAGGTCTTTGAAATGTTATCTGCTAAAAGCTTTAGAAAAAGGATTAACTCCTACTGGGAGAAGAAAGGAGTTTCCTTTAGCTCTACAGACCACTTGAAAAAGTTATTCAGCCTTTGAGCCTGCAGGAACCATTGATTTTTCATGCTCAGAGTTTCAGAAGCAGAGACTTGTTTCCATTTCATGTGACTTGGTGATAGATCACAAGGAAACCCAGTGGGGATGGAGTGTTCTCAGCAGCATCCCCAGATCTTTAATGAGTGGAGAGGAATCCACTTAAACTATGCCTGAAGTGATATATCCAAGCCAGTTTGGGCCAGGAACCTGTTCCCTGTACATAAACATGTTCCAGGGGGATACTTGAATCTGCAGCCCAGGAGTTAGTGTATGGATGAGCAGATGAACCCAGCTGGAAAGCAGTGTTACAGCTTTATCAATGCTTCAAGTTGAAAAGCCACAGATGAAAAAAAAGTGACCTGTTGTCTATGTATCAAAACCCAAATGAAAAGTCTCTACTCTGCTGGCAATGGTTGTGTCCTCCTTGCTGATTAAAGTGGGGTTTGTATTCTCCAAATGGCTTTCTCTCCTCCACCACCTCCTTTTTGACCACATCCTCTGTGTTCTCTGTCTTTCAGACCGATTTTGAGAAGGATGTGGATATGGCTTGTAGATCAGGTGAGCACATCACAGGTGAGAATCAACAAGTGACCTGGTTTGGGGATTGAACTAGGCCATTTTTTTCCCCTTTGTGTTTTCTCTGTGTGTGTCTTTGTGCCTTGCATGTATTTGTGTGGGCTGCCCTTACTACCAACCCTGGCCAAAAGAAAGCAACATTCCTAATTCTCCTTTTGCTTACCCTATTTTTCCATAGCTCTTTTGGCCTTTTAACTTAGATTAAGCTTTGCCTCCAAGGTATGATTTTTTGCCAATGACCCGTGTAACACAGTGGCAGAGAAGAGCATCAAGGAAGAAGAGATGGGATCCATCTCTTCCTACTATGATCCTTCTTTGGTTTAGCAACCCAAGGGATCAGGCCAACCTCAGACAGCTCTGTGCTCAGGAAAGGTGTCTTTGAGAAGGTCTGGAATCTGGTGAGCCTTCCCACCACTCCCCCTGGCTCCATGCACACTGGTAGTGCTGTTGTACACTGCGTGTGCATATGGAGGTGGGTCAGGTGTCTCCTCTGCCTGCACCTTTCTGCTGTGTGTTCAATCACACAGGTTCATTTTTGAGCCTGAAGATGTGCATGAGTTGAGAGTCTCTTTGCTGAGAACCCTGGGGGTGTCTGTGCTGCCTGGACCCTCCTTTGCTACCTGTTCGTCTCTGCAGGTTTTGTCCTCTCCTGGCCCTGGCATGTCTGACCACTTGGCTGAGGTTATTTTTCTTACCCTTTGTAGATATTTAGGCTTTCATTTACCCTCCCAGACTTCTCCCTTCTCCCAAGCAAGAGAACTATCAGCTTGCTTGGCACTTGCTTAGAATTCAGATCTTCCAAACCAGGATCTTCCCTAGCCAAGGACAATACACACTGTGTGTTCAGTTACCACTATGGGAAAACCTCTCTCTCTCTCTTTCTCTCTCTCTCTCTCTCTTCTCTTTCCTAGATCTTCCAAACCAGGATCTTCCCTAGCCAAGGACAATACACACTGTGTGTTCAGTTACCACTATGGGAAAACCTCTCTCTCTCTCTTTCTCTCTCTCTCTCTCTCTCTCTCTCCTTCCTTCCTTCCTTCCTTCCCTGCCTTTTTTCTTTCTCTTCTCTCCCCTCTCTCTCTCTCTCTCTCTCTCTAAACATCTACCTGTCCTTTTCATTTATCTTTTCCTGTATCTCATCTATCATTTATTTATCTGCTCCTAATGTATTTATCTATAATTCATCTCTTTGGTTCTGTCTTGCAATCACTTATTTATCTCTGTCCTCAGCTGTCTGTCTTGCTGTACCTGTTATTTATGTATTTCTATCTCTGTCAACATTTATCCCTGTCACTGTGTTTCTGTGTATTGTCTGTCACTGTCACTATCATTTATCTGTCTAATATCTATCTATATCTTATTTATCTTTTCCTGTCCTCTCTGCCTCACTCCCTCTCCCTGTGCTTATCACAGTCGCAGTATATTTATCTCACTTATCCCTGTGATATCTTATTTCATGGTCTCTTTCTGTCCATTTATCTCTTTTCAGGGTTTGTCCATTCTTTTTTTTTTTTCCCTCTCTGTTTCTCTGTCTCACACTCTCTAATCTAATTTCGAGCTGTCTGCCTCTTCTCATTTGTCTTCCTCCTGCTTTTTTGACACCTAACGTCTCAGTTCCAAAAAATCACGTGGGAAAAACCTGTGTAAGACCATGTCTGACCTGAAGGGATGCTCAACATCCAGGCTGGTTGTTGGCACACACAGCCAGCAGCTCACTCTGTGCTGGAAGCCAAGGCAGACTCTGCACTCCTGTATTAAAGGAGCCTTTCTGGATTTCCTACCACATTTCTTGCTCCCAAATCAAACTTCCCAGAGGAAAGGAAGGAGCTGATTTGTTTCACATGACTTCAGGGCAGGAGACTCTGGATCAGCAGCTTGCTCACAGCCCAGGTTTTCCCTTCCTTTGCCAGCACAGCTGTACAATTTGATGTCTGCCTAAAGAGATTTTCCTCCTCTGATAAAATGCTATTAGTCTGCATCAAGCCAAGTAGCTAATCCCCATTTCAGAGACCTCTCTATATGGTGCATCATCCCATGCTTTCTGCTTAATAAATAACAAAAAATAGGGATCTGTCCATTGGTTTCTCCTGGAGGCACCAGCTGTCCTGTCATGATGGATTGGAGACGTGGCTGCTACCACTCATGACTTAGATCCACTGGTAGGATTTGGTCCATGGCTCAGTGTTGAAAGCTCACTCTGCTCCATGTTTGGAGATTGCTTAGTGGAAACCTCTCCAAACCTGTTTTCCACAGCCAGTGTGAGCATGGCAAAGAGCCTGGATCAATAAACCTCACTGACACTCCCAGGCAAAGGATTTGACTTGTTCTGATTTATCCTAGTGTGTCCTCTAGCCACGTCAAGAAGATCATGGATGCCATGGCTACACCCAAAGTGTTTAGCTTCAAAGCTTTTAAAAAGTTCTTTTATTCCACTTGGTCTCCTTGTCTTCCTGCCTTCCCTGCTCTGTCGTCTTGGAGGGGAGCTTGGATCTTCCCTCACTCCCATCATGAGTTGGCAGGAAAACTAGTGTGTCCTCAATCCCATGGGATGCCTAAGTCATGTCCCACCTCTGTCCCAGGTGGAGCAGCTGAATAGTATCAGGTTACCCAAAAGATCCTTCTCTCTGGTCCAAAAAAGATCTATTTACCTATTTTTTATTTCCTCCTGAGATGGGTGAAAGGGGAATATCCATTTATTTCTCCTACTGGTAAGTAGCTTTCAGTCCCACACCAGTTTGTCCGAGCCCCATAGTCTGATTTTCCATTCATGGAGACATCAAGGTTAGCATCATTATCTTCCTAAAGTCTTTGTTGCAGCCTGAAGTCAACTGAGCATTAGATTACTATGCCTAGAAAAGGGGCAGATGTTTTGTTGTGGACAGTGTTGTGTGGGAATGAGTCTATGTGTCCTTTATGGCATGTTCACTTCCTCCTCAGTTTAAAGTTTTCCTCTCCTATTAAGGATTATTCATGGCACTCCTTTCTTCCTGAAGGGAAATTGCAAATGACTAAATAATTAGCTCTCACAGAGGTTTACTAGAACATAGGATTTTTGAAGAGCAGTTAGAAATTGATAACAAAACATGCTTTTTTTTAAAAATACCAAATTACTGGATGCTGAAACTATTCAACAAAGGAACAACTTGAAGTAATTCAGTTTGTTTAAAGAAAAAATTGTATTTGAAATAATTTCTAATCCTGGAATCAATCAGGCTGGAAAAGAACTCTGAGATCATCAAGTCCAATATATGACCTAACACCACCATGTCAACTAGACTTTGGCACTAAGTGCCATGTCTAGTCTCTCCTTCCTGCTTCGTTTCAGCTATTTTCTGCATCAAATATTTATTTTTACCTGAAAACAACCTTTTATTTTAAAGAATTCTACTCCATAGGCTAATATATATATATATATTTCATATATAAACATATACTACATGTAGTAAATATATATCCATGTATTGATTTTTCAAGATATTGTTATCAATCTGATAATATGTGCTGGCCTAGATGGGAGTTTTGGCCATGATTGTGTTGGAAAATTCTCATCACAACTTTCTCAAAGTGAGAAGGGTTTTTTTTCTCTTTCTAGCTTTCATTTTGGCTTCAGTATTGGGGGTTTAAAAAGTATAAATAATATGAAGCCTTTTTCTGCCACCAAGGCCTCACTCTGAGAGGTGCAAGGGAACATGCTGGCATAGTGTGACTCTGATAGGTGTGTTGATGTGTTAGCAAGAACCTCAGTAAGGTGCTGAAAACACTTCTCTGTCTCCCTAGTGTTGAATAAAGACATCACCACCTGCAGAACCTCCACCATCACAGGAACTCTGAAGCGTCCATCACTGCCAGATGAGGAGAAACTGAAACTCAACCACCAGAAAGGGTCATCCAACTTTAACAGTCTTCCAGCCAATGTCTCCAAGATGCATCTTCAGGGCTCCCCACACTACCTGGGGGCCATCAACCTGAATGATTTCAGCAATCACTCCCTCACTCTGAAGAAGGACAAGAATCAACCACCCAAATCCATCTACATCTGTGACGGGGACATCTTCAAGAAGTTGGACTCAGAGCTCTCCCGGGCACAGGAACAAACCCTGGACACCAGCTACGTCATCCTGCCAACCAACACGTCCACCCTACGGGCCAAAGCGCCCAAAGACGAGGGCAAATACAGCATCAATATTGACCAGATGCCTCAGACACGGCTCATCCACCTCAGTATGGCTACTGACCCAGGCTTTGTGGTCAAGAGTCCTCCCCGGGAGCCTGTGGCCATGGCATGCAGTGAGGTTCAGGGTTCTGCCATGATCCAGCAGCAGCAGCAGTTGGCTCCACAAAACATCTCCAATGAGTCACAGATTCCCAACAGCCTGTGTGACACAGCTGACTCAGGGAACTCAGGTGTGGTGTCCAAGAGTGAGACAGTCTCCACTCTCTCCATGAGCTCCTTGGAGGTGAGAATGGGAGTTACTGGGTTGTTCTCAGCCTAGAATGATGTTATGCCCTCAAAGCTGCTCACACCGGGTGTTTCAAGAGAAGCACTTTAGGCCAAATCATAGAGTCATAGAATCATGATGACACAGCTGACTCAGGGAACTCAGGTGTGGTGTCCAAGAGTGAGACAGTCTCCACTCTCTCCATGAGCTCCTTGGAGGTGAGAATGGGAGTTACTGGGTTGTTCTCAGCCTAGAATGATGTTATGCCCTCAAAGCTGCTCACACCGGGTGTTTCAAGAGAAGCACTTTAGGCCAAATCATAGAGTCATAGAATCATGAAAGGTTGGAAAAAGGTTGTTGGAAAAAAAAAAGGTTGGAAGGTTGGAAAAGACCTTCAAGATCATCAAGTTCAACTGTTAACCCAGCACTGCCACCATATTCATCACTAAGCCATGTCTCCAAGTGCCATAGTCACACATTTTTTGAACACTTTCAGGGGTGGTGACTCCACCACTGACCTGTGAGGTCTCTTTCAGTGCTTATCAACCCTTTCTGTGATTTAAGTCTAAACCTCCCATGGAGCAACTTGAGGCTGTTTCCTCTCACCCTGAAGTGTAGCCCATAATGCATTGCTCATATTATATTATCACCAGGGGTCACTGGCATGTGATACTATTTTGGAATGTTATGTTTGAAATCTCTCACAACTTCCACAGACATATTCCATTGCTATTTCAAGGCCAGGTTGGATGGGGCTTGGAGCAACCTGGGCTAGTGGAAGATGTCCCTGCCCATAGCAGGGAGTTTCTAGATGATCTTCTAAGTCCCTTCCAACACAAACCATTCTATGGTTCTATGATGCATTCTATGACTTGTATTGGCAGTTTTCCCTAGAAGTGGTGCTCAAATGCTCCAGTAGATCACTTGGCTGATCTACTGCTCCCTCTCTGCTTCCCATTCCATGAACAACCTGAAAACCCACAACTAGGACAGAGCCTGAGTTGGCCAAACACCCGTACTGAGCCTTCCTGAAAGCTCAGTGGTTTTTGGTAGAGATCCCTTAGGGTGACCTAACTGTGACTTTCCAGTACCAGGGAGCCTACAAGAAGGATGGAGAGAAACTTTGTACAAGATCATGGAATAACAGGATCTTCCCATTCCATGAACAACCTGAAAACCCACAACTAGGACAGAGCCTGAGTTGGCCAAACACCCGTACTGAGCCTTCCTGAAAGCTCAGTGGTTTTTGGTAGAGATCCCTTAGGGTGACCTAACTGTGACTTTCCAGTACCAGGGAGCCTACAAGAAGGATGGAGAGAAACTTTGTACAAGATCATGGAATAACAGGATGGGGGGAATGGCTTCCCACTGCCAGAGGATTAGATGAGATGAGATATTGGGAAGAAATTCTTCCCTGTGAAAGTGGTGAGGCACTGGCACAGGTTGCCCAGAGAAGCTGTGGCTGCCGA
>NW_008677521.1:2804-35431 GCF_000695815.1 Acanthisitta chloris | reverse complement strand
GAGGTCCCTTCCAAGCCAAACCAATCTATGATTCTAAATCATTGGCACTTTCCATCATGAAGAGAAACACCTTAATGATGTAGGGAGAAGGAAAAGGAGAAGGACTCTCCCTATTCTGTCTACTGTGTGGTTGCATCAGCTCCTTACTAATCCTCACCCATCTCTTTTTCTTTCGGATACGCAGAGGCGAAAATCCCGGTATGCAGAGCTAGATTTTGAGGTGAGTACATCCCTGTCTGAACATTCTTTCCTAGGGATAGGATGAGAAAAAGAAATTGTGTTTTCTTTCCTGGCACCTTTGCAGGAGTGCTGCTTTTCCCAAAGAACTTCTTCAAGGGTTTAAAAATAGTGGCTTGGAAGAGTTGTACTGGGGGAGCAAAGCTTAGCCTGTGTAGCTAAAAAACATGGGTGGTTTATTATCAGCCTGGGTGGAAAAACTTTGTACTGTAGCTAAGGAGATGTCTGTCCTCACACCTGAGCCTTAGAGTGGAATGTTTTGAAAGAGCCAATCCTCCACAGAGGGTCTGTGGGGCTACTGAGAGCTAGTGTAGCTGTCCTGAGTCCAATCACAACATCCCTCCCAGGCAAGCTATCCTCTCCTTGCTCCCTGCTCAGCCCTGGTGGGGCCACATCTGGAATGCTGTGTCCAGTTCTAGGCTCCTCAGTACAGGAGAGACATGGAGCTCCTGGAGTGAGTCCAGCAGAGGCTACAAAGATGATGAACATGAGGAAGAACTTCTTTCCTGTGCAGGTGATCACACACTGGAACATATTGCCCAGAGAGGGTGTGGAGTCTCCCTCACTGGAGATATTCCAGAACCATCTGGATGAAATCCTGTGCCATGTGCTCTAGGCTGACCCTGCTGGAGCTGGGAGGTTGGACCAGATGATCCCACTGTGCTCCCTTCCAGCCTGACCCATTCCCCTCACAGCTGCTAACTTTTTCCAAAACAGAGTTACATTAAGGCCCATGAGCAGTTGCATTAACACTGGACTCACTGCCAAGCTCCATGTTGTTAGCTTGGTCCAAAATTGAGGCACAATGGTGCATCTAAGCTGAGAGTTCAAGATGATCTCAAATCCTTTGAGCCACATTCTTCAGTTATCTAACCCTTGGCAGAGCACATGAAAACCATATTTGACATGCTCTTGTATACAAGGGGAAGTTCTTATGGAAATCTGTCCTGCCTCTCCTTCTGGGCACTAGAAGGTAGAAGTGAAATTTAGAAGAACCAAAATACAAAGAAAATTATTTCTGATGGAACTTAGCCAAATTCTACATGTTTGAGTAAGCTCTGAACACATTTACAAAGGAGACACACTGAGAACAGGGTGGCCATGGGGTCAGGTAACAGTTAAAGAAGGTCATCAAAACTTCCTAGGTCTTGCTAGTAGAATATTTCCAGCCAAGCACAAACTCTGCAGAATGAACAGTTGGCTCTTGCAGGTTTAGGGTAACCATAAGGTGAAAGTCTTTTCCACATTCTCCTACCATCTCACCCTGAAAATAAAGACATTGGTCCTCACAAAACTCTGCAGATTGCACCTGCAGGGAGACAGAGCTAGGAATTAATGGTGTGTGGAACTCTAGGGGGAGGATATGTTCTATCTGAATAGGCTTTGCTGATCTGTGGCCCTTGTGTTTGCTGCAGAAAATCATGCACACAAGGAAACGTCACCAAGACATGTTCCAAGACCTGAACAGAAAGCTCCAGCACGCAGAGAAGGAGAAGGAGTCTCCAACAACGGACAGCAAGGTGAGTCCCACACTTCCATCATCTCCTAGAGCCCTCTAGTGCCAACAGGAGCATGGAAAGCAGCAGGAAGGTTTAGGGGCACTCACTGAACACTTTACCTTGATTTTCTATCCATGCATGTTGCTACAAGCACATGTGCACCACAGACTTGCAGAGGTACCACCAGCTCATCTCGAGTGGTCAACAGCCCAGAAGGAGGATGTCTGTCCTCATGCCTGTTCATGGTGTTGTCTACTTTGTGTTTGTTGCCTGTGCCTGTTCTTTGCATCCCCTCTCAGGTCATTTCTTTGTGTCCTATACATCCAGTCATAAGTAGGAACTGGAAACTCGAAGTGTCTTGAGGATAACCAGGTTGGATCAGGCTCTGAGCAACCTGGTCTAGTGGAAGGTGTCCCTGCCCATGGCAGGGGGTTGGAACTAGATGATCTTGAAGGTCCTTTCCAACCCAAACCATTGTGGTCTTCTGATACAAGTTTTTTCCTCAACAGGAGCAAACTTCCAAGGAAAAGGAGCCCTTGAGGAAGGGAGGTGGAGGGAAGGGCCTTTCAGGGGGTCAGAGATGTGGTACCAGAAACAGCTATCAGGGACATCTGTAGTGAATGTTGTGGATAACACAAATAAGGATGGGCAGGCAGATGACACCTCCCCCATATCTCAGTCCACTGGAAAAGGACCAGAAGGTTGCAAGGAAGTCTATCTACTCCAGCAGCAGGGAAAAGCAAGTGGCAGAACAAAGTTGGCAATAAAACAATTTGGGGTTGTGCCTGCACTCAGGAGAGGATCAAGGGGAGCTATTTATAGCATTCTTGTTCCTTTGCAATCAAAGGCCCTCACAACAAGAAAGACATTGAGGGGCTGGAGCATGTCCAGAGAAGGACAGTGGAGGTGGGGAAGAGTCTGGAGCACAAGTCTGATGAGGAGCAGCTGAGGCAGCTGGGGAGGCTCAGCCTGGAGAAAAGGAGGCTCAGAGGGGACCTTGCTCTATACAACTACCTGGAGGGAGGTTGTAATGAGGTGAGGATTGGTCTCTTGTCCAAAGTAACAAGTATCAGGATGAGAAGTAATCATCTCCAGTTGCACCAGGGGAGGTTTAGATTGGATATTAGGGGATATTAGGGAAAATGTCTTCACTGTAAGGGTTGTCAAGCATTTGAACAGACTGCCCAGGGAAGTGGTGGAACAACCATCTCTGGATATGTTAAAAACCCATATGGATGTGGTGCTGAGGAGCATGGGTTAGTGGTGAGCTTGGCAGTGCTGGGCTAAGGGTTGGACTGGATGAACCTAGAGGTCTTTTCCAACCTTAAAGATTCCACAATTCTAAGTCAGATTCAGGATGCAGCATGGTCAAGGTGGCAGTAGTGGAGCTTATTTTGATGGGACTCCCTTAGAGGCAAGACCAGAGCTCAGAGGGTGATTGAACAAGAGGTTTAGTTCAGCTCTTTGGGGAAGCAGAACACTGCAGAGCCTTTGGACTGTGTTCAGACCTCACAGCATTGCTGTGCTGAGCTCCAGAGATCAGATCCCAGCAAATCCCCCTTTTATTTCATGTGCCAAGGTGTCATTATGGGCTGTCCAGTGGTACAGAATGAGAGGGATAGTGCATCTAGTAGGCAGGTTCTGATTAAAGAAGCCTCTGTTGACCCAAAATCCCAATGCGTTTCACTGAGTGTTATCTCCCTGCCTTTTTTCCCCTATTATTTAGGTATGACACCCAAAAGTGCTTAAATGCCAAGTAAAATCTAATCCCTGCTAAGTTTGCAGGAGGGTTTTATAGATTGAGATGTTTTTAGCATTACAGAGATGCATCTATGTAGCATTAAAGTTGCCACTGTCAGCATCAAAGGGCTTTGAGCTGCTGCAGGAAGCTGTGAAAGTGGCCTTTGCATATTGACTGAAGCCTTTTCAAGTTGTGATTTTGCCTTGGATCTACCCTGAGAGAGGAAGTTTATGAAGATTAGTATTGGCAACTCAGGAGTGGATATTGGTTTAAAAAGCATCCCCAAAAAAGTACAAAGTAAAATAAACAGCTTTTTTTCACCCCTTTTTTCTACCATTTGCTGCTGAGGACCTGCTGGAACTTCTGCCCCATCTTCAGCTTGCCCTGAGAAGGCAAACTGCAGATACCAGGGATGAAAGTATCAACAAAGGAATGTTTTCTCTTTCATGTATGTTTAGGTTGTAAAACGCTGGAGTGTTTCTTCTGGTGGAAGTGATAAAACTAACGTTAGCGTAAGTCTGCCTTGCCTTTTGCATCCAAGAGCATCCTAGACCTATCCCAACCCCTTCCATGGCATCTGAATCCAAACACATTCCTTCACCAGCAGGAAACTCCTTGCCTTGTGGGCATGAACAAGGTCTTAAGGATCCTGGAATACCCTTGAAGCCCTTCTCATCTATGAGCAGAAGGGATATTTACTGGGTTTAGTCCATCTCCCTGCATTGCTGTTGTCTTTGATTTCCCTTTTAAATAAGCAAAGTCAAACTCCCAATTCTCTCTCCAGCCCTGGCAGTTTCCCAACCTATCCTGGCAGCATGTTCCATTGTCCTTAGTCCTTTCCAAGACATGATACTTTTCCTAACCTTCTTGCTCTTCCTCTCTCCTCCTTCAACTCTGAAGTCAAAAAGGTGTTACTCAGACTGGAAGTAAATGTCTGTGTAGGACAGATGTCCTTTGGGAATTCCTAGGAATGGTTCTGGCCATTTCTAGGGTTCAGTTTGGGGTTTGATTTCAACGTAAATTCTAGCTCTCTGTGTACTCTGACACTGAACTCAGTTCCTCTCAGATGAACTACTACACTGTCAGACTTAAAGGAAACACCAACTGAAGAATGAGATGAAGAAACATCTGTTCTGTCACTTTAGGAAAAGGGGTTGAAAATTCAACCATCACATGTTCTTACTGTTAAGAATTTCCCCAGTTTCAATGGTAAAACATGAGTTTTAAGGGTCCTTCAGTGAAGACCTGAAGCTTTGGACCAGCACATGTTTTTCCCCTCTCTAAGTATCCTGACACACAGAGCCTTGGGATAAGTGTTACTGCTGTGTACACTTGAGTGACAAAGAAGACAGCCCTTTGCCCACTGTCCCAGAGTAGTTACTGCAAGAGCTGGAAACAATCAGGAACTCACATGTTGAAAAAGACCTCTAAGATCAAGTCCAACCATTAATTTACCACTAAACCATTTCCCCAAATGCCACATCTACACATCTTTTGAATTCTTCCCAGGATGGTAACTTCACCCCTGCCCTAAGCACCTGTTCCATTGCTTGACAACTCTTTCAGCGAAGGAAGTTTCCCTAATATCCAATCTAAACCTCCCCCAGTGCAATTTGAGGACATTTCCTCTTGTCCTATCACTTATTCCTTGGGAAAATGACTTGCATCCACCCAGCTACAACCTCCTTTCAGGTAGTTGTAGAGAGTGATAAGGTGGAGATAGGTTTGGGGGTGAATTCTGCTTCCCCATCAACCTGTGGACAAGGAGTTCTATTCCACATCCCACTGAGATTAGAGGGTCTCCACTGCCATCAGCTGAGTAATGAGCAGTGCTGCTGGGATGGTATGTCAGAGGTAGGCACTTAGGAGAACAAGGATACTGCCTGGAATGCCAGCCAAGCCTGAATCTTGCCCATTATCCAATGTATTCCCAGGAACCAGTTGTGGCACTGGTGTTTGCTGCAGTTATTTTGCTACAAACCAAAGTACATTGGCAATTCAAAACCAACTTGAGCTTCAGAGCACAATAACACAGAATTATCCTTCATTGGGGAATAAACTTGGATTTATCCATGTTATTATTTCAGTTTATTACACTAAGTGTATTCTATGTGACATGCTCTTTCTTATATATGTACCTCAGCTATAAAATACTCCCACTGGAAGCACCCTGAGCTATTCCTGATTAAAATCACATTGTCCAGCAGGATCCAGGTTCAAAGCACACAGGACCTCATTTCCAACTGCCTTCAAGCATAGCTCACCTCAGCCCTGTACAGAGGTCTCACTCCTAGTGGCTTTAAGCTGAAGGAGGGTGATTTAGATTGGATATTGGGAAGAAACTCTTCCCTGTGAGGGTGCTGAGGCACTGGCACAAGTTAGTCCAGAGAAGCTGTGGCTGCTCCATCCCTGGGAGTGTTCCAGCCCAGGTTGGATGGGGCTTGGAGCCACCTGGGCTAGGGGAAGGTGTACCTGCTCATGGCAGGGAAGTTGAAAGTCAATGATCTTTAAGGTCCCTTCCAACTCAAACCATTCTGTGATTCTGTGGCTTGTGGCTTTATGGACTAATCAGGAATGTAGACATCATTATCCATAGCTAATTTCTCAGTGCTAGGGAATGAAGATATAAACAGAATGACATACAGCAAGATCTGATTACTGAAAGCTGAAAAGTCAGTTTTTTAATGCACTAATACATCTCTGTATGACCTTACTATGATCCTTGTGGGTCCTTTCCAACTCAGGAAATTCTATGGTAAAGGTTTTCTCCCTTATAGTCTTCAGCTTCAGATGACTCAAGGAAGGTGGAGATGATTTTTTTACTTACTCAGAAGGAAGTTCTAGAATTGTGAGCAGGACTTTATTGCTCCTTTTATGCTTGACTTTGGGGCAGATTATCTCTCTCCACCTGAAGAGTCTTTAAATCTAAAAATAGCATCTCAGGAACAGCTGGGTTGCTTTGTTCATCCTTCTCCCAAACAACTTGCAGCCTGTCCATGGAGGTTTCACACTGTTGTCCTTCCATTTTATCCCAGTCCAAACTAGAAGGTGGTGTAAACCCTGAGCAGAAAACGGAATGATCTGTGTGTTAAAGATTTATCCCCTAGACAGCTAGTTTGCAACCAGGAAGCATGAAAGGAACCAAAGCCTTGGAGACAACCACAGCAGGATTTGCATCAAAATACCCAACCAGCCACCCCAGGCATCCTGATTAACATTTACAGCTCTCTTGGTGTCTGAGATCCACCAAACTCTCAATTTTAAGCTTGCAATAAGCAATGACTTCCACCTGCATTATAAATACCTCTTTATAGCAGCTTTAAGGCATATTTTGCTGCCCAAATGGGATGCTAGGTTGGTACTGACTCAGCCCACAGAGTTCTTCCTTCCTAATCACTTCCATCACTTTGAGTTGTTCTTTACCTCCCCTATTGCTACCACAAAAAAAAAATAAAAATCCCATTGTTGGAATCCTTGCTGCAAGTTTGTTTCTCCTTTTAAAAGCCTGACCTTTGCCTGGCAGACTGCAGGCTCCAACATGCAATTTCTTTCTCTGCTTCCTCCTAAATACACACAGTCTCCAAGGTCTAAATTCTTGTAGCTAAGAGCTCTTCACATTAAAGCGAGATAGTGGCTATTTTCAAGCTGCTTTGTACTACACAGGAAATGTTTTCCTCTGCAGATCTGTATTCTCAGGGTAAAGATTCTCCAAAACTGCTACTCCCTGTGAGTTAATTGCTAAAGAAATTTCAGCGTCTGGGCTGGACATCAGGAGAGCTTCACGTGCTCTGCAGCAGAGCAGTATGAAAGTGGAAGCTTTGCAGGTTTTAAAAGAAGCTGAGACTTTGAAAGCAATGGAAGTGACACTTCTGCCTTCCCCCTCAGCTGGAGTCCTTTGATCCAGCTCCATTAGAGGAGTTTGAATCACCTACATATTGCTCTTTTCTTGCCAGCATCTGGCTTTGCATTCGTTCTCAGCAGCAGCTCTTTGCTGATGTGGAGGGCAGTGATAGCCATGCTGAACAGAGCTCTGCAATTCCTCATTCACTTCTTCTTGCCTATTAGCTCGCTGCTCTGTTCTGCTCCCTGCAGCTGGAATGGCTTTTGCTCTGGCTGGAGCAGGTCCTGGAGCTCACATACAGCATCTGGGCTCAGTCTGTAACTCACAGAACCATAGAATCACAGAATGGTTTGGGTTGGAAGGACCTTAAAGATCAGTGAGTTCCATCCCCTGCCATGGGCAGGGACACCTTCCACTAGACCACATTGCTCCAAGCCCCATCCAGCCTGGCTTGAACACTTCCAGAGATGAGGAATCTAGAACTTCTTTGTACAAAAACTCAGCTCTCAAATCCAGTCCCATCTCTCTCTTGATCCTGAAAAAGCACTTGCTCCAAAATCCAGTGTGTAAAGATGCAAAGTGTTTTCTGCCTTTCTTCCATGACTTCTCTCATTCAAGTCAGTGTTTCTGCCTTAATTACTCACTTTCTCTTCTCACATTGAGATTTTTCTTCGCTTTCCTCTTTGGACACCTGGAGATATGCCCATTCCACCAGCACTTGCTTTGGCACCTAACAAAGTAGAGAGAAAAAAGGAGCATGGAGTGGCAGGACACAGGGAATGGCTTCTCACTGCTAGAGGGCAGGGATAGATGGGATATTGGGAAGGAATTCTTCCCAATGAGGGTGGTGAGGCACTGCCACAGGTTGCCTAGAGAAGCTGAGGCTGCTCCATCCCTAGAAGTGTTCCAGGCCAGGTTGGATGGGGCTTGGAGCAGCCTGGGCTGGTGGAAGGTGTTTCTGTCCATGGCAGGGGTTGGAATGAGATGGTCTTGAAAGTCCCTTCCAAGCCAAACCATTCTATGATTCTATGGATGTTGATCAATAATGCAGCTCATCCATAGTTGGGCTCTGTCTCCTTGACATGCTCTGCTGCATGACAGAATGAATCCTTTGCTTGCTGACTCCCTGTCATTTTACTACCTGACTGGGAAGCTCTTGTCCCACGTGGGAAAATTTGACTCCTCCTGTCCATGGAAACATCTTTGCATGGACTGAGGCTTGGAGTAGAGTAGCTCAGATGTGGTAATTGTGTCAAACTCAGGCTGATTCCTCACTGAGGAATTAGAAAATTGGGAATGTGTGCTCCTCCTGCTGCTGGTTGGGTGTCCCTCTAAAGGGAAGCTCCACTTATGGCTAGGGTGTCTCCTCTGTGCCACATCTTTAATCCTCTCTGCACTTCTTGAAGGCTTTAATAACTGGCAAATTTAAAAGCCCAATTAGAGCAGTTTTATGGGGAGGAACTCTGCATAAAGTATAATAATTACCTCAATAAATTCCGTTATGAAAATGACGTCAAACCTTAATTCCTTCAGCCATAAACCATCTGTCAGCTACTGGGTAACCAAATATACCATCAATCAGGACTTCACCTCCTTCTGTACATCATCTGACACCTCATGTCCCAGGAATTAGACATCAGCTACTCTGTATTGCTCAGAGAAACATCCTATTCCCTGTATTCTCTGTTCCCACACCATGCAGTGGCCCCCAGCAGATTGAAGCTCTTGGTTGGTTAGACAGTAAAGTCTAAATAATTCTTTATAGAGTCGAAATCAAAGACAATAAAAAATCCTGCTTTGGGTGCTCTTGGTGCCCTCCTGGAGTCCCTAGGTGCCCCCAGGAGGAACAGAGCAGCCTTGAGTGATTACAGCACTTTGGGGAACACCCAGTTCTCCATGTACACCACGTGGAGTCTTCAGAAGGCTGTAAGCATCATCCCAAAGGGGTTGGGATGTTAATCAGCTGGATTTACAGCAAGAATAGCCTGGAAAATAGCCTGTTCCTCATGTTGGTTGGACCACAGACTTCCTCTGCTACCTTCAGGCTGTTTAGGAGCCAATACAAATAGCCCTGAAGGTCTGTGAAAGACTCCAGTGCCTGTTCACCTGTGTGTGGCCTCACTAGAGTTTGGTTCACAGCAACCCCTTCAGGTTAGACCATCTGAGCTTCAGAGAACACAGAAACAGAAGACATATTTATACAGCCCAGCAAATGGTGGGAATTTCAAGTCTCCTGACTGATTTCCAAGTTAAATGCACAAAGTATTTCTCCTTTTATTTTTAATTTAATGAAATTGCCTGGAGAGGAGAAGGTTGTGTGGAGGCTTCAGAGCAGCCTTACAGTATCAGAAGAGGCTACAGAGAAGCTTGAGAGGGACTCTTGGTTAGGAGCTGCAGTGACAGGACAAGGGGCAATGGGTGCAAATTGAAGGAGAGGAGATCTAGGTTAGATCTTATGAAGAAGTTTTTTTCTGTGAGGGTGATGAGACACTGGCCCAGGTTGCCCAGGGAGGCTGTGGCTGCCCCAACCCTGGCAGTGTTCACAGCCAGGTTGGATAAAGCCTTGAGCAAACTGTTCTGGTGAGAGGTGTCCCTGCCCAGGGCAGGGGTTGGGGCCAGATGATCTCTAAGGTCCATTCCAACCCCTTGAACAACTATGAATCTATGAAATTCTGAACAAAATCACTTCCTTTTATTTTCCTTTTCTCCTAAAAGAAAGAGAAAGAGAAAGCATCCTCTTTGTCGTTCAGAGCACAGAGTGAGAGAACTGCAGCTCCTTGTTTCCAAGAAGAAAAGGCAAATTTATCATTCTCTAAAGAAACAAGACAACTTTCCCATTTTCTAATCACTTTTCATTGCCATTGATCCAAAGATGGATTAGACAACATGAGCCACATTTATCTTTCAAATTCCCTGCTCTACGCTCTGAATAACTTCATTCTGGTCCTGGAGTCATCAATGTCATGGGGAGAGACCATTTGGGTCATGAAATATCCTTCAAGTTGACACCAGAGGCAAGGAAAGCAGCATGGGAGTAGCTGGTTGTGGGGAGTGATGGCAGAGTGCTCTGTGCTGAGTTGCTCTGCAGGTTATTCAGGGTAACTCGAAAAATTGGGGATTCAAAAATGAAAACAAACCAAAACCCAAGCAAACAACGGCAACAAAAAGCATTCCACAAAACAAACACAAGGAGACACAGCTTACATTGCTTTTGACTGAGGTGTGAAATCAAAGCTGTGCCTCAGAGCAGTCTCCTTTGCTGGATTTATGCAATACAAGGACATTGCTCCCAAGGAAAAGAGCTGCACTGGGATACAGGTACTCTGGGTTAAGCCAGCTTGGGCCCTTGAATGCAGAATAATGTGCATAAAAGTGTGGAGGTTGAGGGAGATAATTCTTCCCCTCTACTCCACTCTTGGGAGACACTACATGGAGTGCTGTATCCAGCTCTGCAGTCCCCAGCCCAGGGAGGACATTGACCTATGGAGAGAGTCCAGAGGAGGCCACCAAGATGATTAGAGGGATGGAGCAGCTCTCCTGTGAGGGAAGTTGGTCAACCTGGAAAACAGAAGGCTCCAGAGAGACCCTTCCAGTGCCTAAAGGAGCTCCAAGAGAGCTTAAGAGACTACATGGAGTGCTGTATCCAGCTCTGCAGTCCCCAGCCCAGGGAGGACATTGACCTATGGAGAGAGTCCAGAGGAGGCCACCAAGATGATTAGAGGGATGGAGCAGCTCTCCTGTGAGGGAAGTTGGTCAACCTGGAAAACAGAAGGCTCCAGAGAGACCCTTCCAGTGCCTAAAGGAGCTCCAAGAGAGCTTAAGAGAGACTTTGTATAAGGGCATGGAGTGACAAGGGGGAATGGAATGACTTCAAACTGGCAGAGGGCAGGTTTGGATTAGATATTTGGAAGAAATTCTTCCCTGGGAGGGTGGTGAGACACTGGCACAGGTTGCCCAGAGAGCAGCTGTTGCTTCTCCATCCCTGGAAGTGTTCAAGGCCAGGCTGGATGGGGCTCTGAGCAATCTGGTCTAGTGTAAGATGTCCCTGGCCATGGTAGGGGGGTTGGAACTAGATGATCTTGAAAGTCCCTTCCAACCCAAACCACTGAGAGTCTATGATGATTCTCTGAATATCCCAAGGTGGGGAAGTTCTTGCTCCACCACCATCACCTTTCCATACAGGTGACTTATTGCCAGGACTAGCTTTAGAAGGAAAAGGCTGTGTGGATTATCTTAATGCTCTTTGTTAGGGATTTGGGGGATTTTGTTGGCACTGCATCTTAAATGCCTTTTATCCCAAATCCTCTCCTTCTGCCTTAAAGATTTCCAGCCAAAATTGAAGTCACAGATGAGTGGAGGAGACTCTGAATGCCAACAGGGTGATGAAGACCTCCAGTTTGCCCTGAGCAGCAGGTTTCACCCCAGCTTTGAGTCTGGCTGCTCCCTCCTTTCCCACCCCTCCGACACAGCAGCCTGCTCCGCCGTCCTGGCACCAGGCAGGAACTGATAAACATTTCCCCCCTCCCTGATGGCCAGAAGCTCATGGGCTGTGTCAGGCCAGAGTAATGGCTTTGTCTGTGTGTCTCTGAGTTACTGGCAGAGCAGTCCCAGTGCTTTCAGCCCCTGTCTCAGGCCATTCCTGGCTGGCTCCAAGGAACCAGGCCCTGAGCCAGCACCAGTGCCTTTTACAGCCACATTACACAACTCCCTCTCCAGGTTTTTCTTCTTTTCTATGCATAGTTAAGTTTTCCCTCCTGTCTGTGAGGATTGCTAAGACCCCACAGTGGAGCTGGAGGAAAATGCCAGAGTTGAAGCATGAGCCCAGTGGCTGTTACTATACACTGTTCAAGTGGCCAAGACCCCATAAAAACCTTTTCCATATGGAGGGAAAGAAAAAGGAAGCTGTTCCCAGGAGGCTGCTACCAATTCCCAGGGTGCCTCGTGCCAAGAGGAGAAGATTTTCTTTTGTCTCCCAACATCCTTGCCAGAGCTCAGGCTGATTGTGATTAACCTGCTCAGGGATCTGAGTGGGCACCGAGTCCTTCTGTCCCATGCTCAGATCGTGGCTGTAGCACAGCTCTGTGAGCTAAAAGCAACCCTTTCCTCTCCATCTGCTGAGCTCTCAAGGCTCCTTTTCATCTTCTAACTGTAAATAGACCTCTCTGGTGTCACTGAGCCTGCCACAGGCATAGCTAGATAACACATCACACTGATAAGGTAGATGGAAACCACCATAAGGGATCAAACCCAAGGTCAGTCTCTGCTTCCTCTCCATGGCAGAGTAAAGAGAAGCTTGGAAAATAAAAGAACAGGACAAGCACATGGTAAGGCATCTTCAAAAAGATCCCCAAGACTGCAGTAATTTGTGCTCAGAGACCTCCTGATGCAAAATGGTGTCACTTCACTGCATAGTCCTGAATGGATGTTGCTTTTTTGAGTGTTTCCACATAGTTTTTAGAAGCTTGGAAGGTTTCAGCATGATTGTGGACAGGTGGTCTGGAGTTTGGCTGGGCAATCTGTACAGTATCAACTCCTAGGGTTCAGTCCTTGGTAGCTCTTGTGTTGGAAGAGATGATCCCTAACATCAGTAGGTCATTTCTACTATTCACAAGCCACTAAGAGTTTCATAGATCTCTTTCACTTCTGTCCATAATCTCTTGTAAGGCAGAAATGTCATAGTCTGTGCAATCTTTCTTCCTACAGAACATGCTCCAGAACTTTGTTCATGGCTGGAAATTGGGCACCTTTATCACTTCTTCTGTATCCTATCAGGAAGCCCATGGAGTGCACATAATATTCAAGAATGCAAATGGACCTATGCACTGATACATCAATACTTTCTGCTTCATTCTCTCTTCCTTTCTTCATTTATCCCTTCTTAACAACTCCCAACATTTAATGTCTGGGTTTGATCACCACTAAATAATTATTGTAACCCTTAGGTGTTGTTCCCCAGTGACAAGGTCTGATCAGAGGCCACTGCTGTAGATAGATGTGAGCTCATAATTGTTTGGTGGGTTGGGGTTTTTCTCCCCAATTTCTATTCCCTACATGGGTTTGCAGCTGTTCTCACTCACTAATCCATGACAGGAAAGGCTCTGAGGTTTGCTGATCACGTTCAGTGTGCAGGATCAGACCTGGGTGCATCCTCCCAGCATGAAGGAGAGGCTGAAGGTCAGGAGTGTGGCAGATGGAGAGACAGTTAAAACAGAGATTGGATCAGGTGCTGAAGGTGGCCACAAACAATCTCAAAAACAAGGAGTTTTGTTTGAGGGAAAAAATGGAATTATTTATGAACTTCATGCATAAGATCACTTGTGCTGCTCTCTGCTAAATAATACAGCTATGGACATCAGTAACTGTGAAAACTTGTGGTATTACAGCTCTTGTGGGAGAAAACAATGTTTTTCATTGAAAAAAATCTGTCCTGATCGAGGCTGATTTTCTTCATCTTTTGGGAAGCTCAGTTTAATTCCATTTTTTTGCTCTATATGTGCTTTTTTCTCCCTGTACATCCTTGCTGCATTTTTTCAGGCAAACTAATGGTCTGCAAAAGTAACTGTAGGTAGAAATTTCCCTTCAGGAAGCCTCAAACTTGGCTCATTAAGACACACACACAGATAAACAGGATTCAGGTTTTAGTTGCAGTTGTTCTTAAACAAGTTCCAAACCAGATAATAGAACAAGTCAACAATTTAATCACCTTCTCTGTCCTATTAGTGTTAATCACTATTGTGTCCTATCATGGAATAAAGTAAAAGTAACAGCAACAGCATAAGAAAAACTCTTTGTCAGAGAGTTCAATGAAAATCTCAGTTGCAGATTTCAAGAACTGAAGTGTTTTACATTCTTCTGAGCAATAGTTTTACAAAATCTGATTAAAAAAAGAACACAAACACAAGTATTCTCTTTCAAAGGACTTAAACAAGGTTATTTTTCTCCCTTAGAATTAAAATAAAGTTAGTTTCAGCACGTTTTCACTTCACATTGAGATGACCTGGTTTACCTGGTCTATACCTTCACCTCTCTAACCACCAAATACTCTCACCCAGAGGTGAGAGCATCTCCCTGTGAGATGCTTCTCCCTGGGAGCTGTGAAAGTGCAGGACCAACTTCAAGAACACCTTATTTTTAAAGGCTGAATTTTGGAAAGGCAGAATTCATGGCTTGGGTGATGAGATGAAAGCTGCCCCTGGAGGGATAATTCTACAGCACCTTTCCTGTCAGCATTGCAGTGTGGAGGTGGGAAAACAACAAAAATGTCTTAGGAAAGGACAAAATGAGAAGCTGAGGCAGCTGGAGGAGCACATAGCAGATGGGCATTTAGGTTTCCTACAGGGCTACAGCAATCTCTGCAGCATCCTGGAGTACAGACATGACCCCACAGTCTCCATGTGGCTTCATCTCCCCTCAATCAATGCATTTTGGTGACAGCATCGAGCTGTGACATGTCCTGGGCTCCATGTCACCTGCTTGTCTGTCTCCTCACCTTCTCCCCAGACTTCTTCTCTCCTTGTTGTCATCCTCCAGGCTGAGGAAGTTGGGGCTGTTCAGCCTGGAGAAAGAAGGTTGTGTGGAGACCTCAGAGCACCTTCCAGGATCTGAAGGGGCTCCAGGGAAGCTGCTCCCTAACCAAGAGGGACCCTTGACTAGGAACTGCAGTGACAGGACAAGGAGCAATGGGTACAAATTGAAAGAGGGAATTTTAGATTAGATATCAGGAGGTTTTTTCCTGTGAGGGTGGTGAGACACTGTCCCAGGTTGCCCAGGGAGGCTGTGGCTGCCCCAACCCTGGCAGTGTTCAAAGCCAGGTTGGATAAAGCCTTGAGCAGCTTTGTCTGGTGGGAGTTGTCCTTACCCATGGCAGGGGATTGGGGCTGTGATCTCTAAGCTCCATTCCAAGCCCTAAAATTCTATGATTCTCCATGCAGCTGTTTTCCTCCCACCCTTTCTGTTAGCTGCCACTATCCCTTTGGCAGGTGGCTCAAAAGGGCTCTGTGCCCCTGCCACATGCAGGGAAGCCTTTTCTTGCCCAATGCTGGAGTGTTTTGTGAGGATAATCAACTGTGAAAAGCATCACTGGTAGTTGTAGGGAAGAAGCTTAGTGACACAACTCATTTAAAATCTCTCCATGAACTGCCTTTCATATACACACTGAAGAATTCACCCATTTGACAGACCCTCAGCTGTCCCCAGAGTCTTGTCTTGGTGCATATCAGCAGAAAGATGAAAATATATTCCCTGGGTCGATATCCATGGTGGGGTGCTGTGGGAGACTGGGCTAACAGCAGTCGATAGAGCCTTGAAGGCTTGGTGTGGAGTTGATGGAAATGCTTTCAGTTTCAGAGCTGAGCTCCAGCTCATCAAGCAGCAGGAGTTCCCTGGCAAAGCACTGAGCAGGTTTTGCTGCAATTAAATAGCCTATAAATAGCTGAGCTGCATAAGGAATGTGCAGCTATAGCAAAGGCAATGTTTGTTCAGAAAGATCTCATTGCAATCTGCATTTCATAGGATGGTTTGGGTTGGAAGGGACCTTAAGATGAGTTTTCCAACCCCCTGCATTTCATAGGATGGTTTGGGTTGGAAGGGACCTTAAGATGAGTTTTCCAACCCCCTTCCATGGGCAAATAGCTGAGCTGCATAAGGAATGTGCAGCTATAGCAAAGGCAATGTTTGTTCAGAAAGATCTCATTGCAATCTGCATTTCATAGGATGGTTTGGGTTGGAAGGGACCTTAAGATGAGTTTTCCAACCCCCTGCATTTCATAGGATGGTTTGGGTTGGAAGGGACCTTAAGATGAGTTTTCCAACCCCCTTCCATGGGCAGGACAACCTGACCTTAAGATGATTTTTCCAACCCCCTTCCATGGGCTGGACAACCTTGCACTAGACCAGGTTGCTCCAAGTCCCATCCAACCTGGCCTGGAACACTCCCAGGGATGGAGCAGCCACAGCTTCTCTGGGCAACCTGTGCCAGTGCCTCAGCACCCTCCCAGGGAACAATTCCTTCCCAATATCCAATCTAAACCTACTCTCTGTCAGTTTGAAACCATTTCCCCTTGTCCTACAACTACATGTCCTTGTAAAAGTAGAAAAAAAATATCTTAAATTCTCAAAACCACCTTCAGTTTTTCAGCGGAAATGCAAGTGGCAAAAACCTCAGCTGAAAGCCAAATTATCTAGGGGTTAAGTGAGAAGAGACAGCAGTGGAAAGAAAAACAACAACATTTTCTATCTGAAAATAGACAAGTTGTACACCAGGAGGAATTTTCATTGGAACCCATTTTATTTTGGACCAGGAATTTCATAGAAGAAGTTTCCTTTGACACAAAAGGTGGTATAAACATGGTATTTCTTGCATAGGTACTAACCTTTCTTTCTTTCTTTCTTATACTTTCCTCCACTTGCAGCAAGAAAAACAGCAGACACCAAACAAGAGACCCTGGGAAGGCATCAGGAAAGTCCAGTCCCCACCAGCATGGGTTAAAAAGGACATGGAACCTGTGGCACAATCTCCCCTAGAACTAAAAACTGTAGAGTGGGAGAAAACTGGGGCCACCATCCCCTTGGTGGGACAAGACATTATTGACCTTCAGACAGAGGTCTGAGCAGAAAGGAAAGAAAAAAGACTTTTTGTTTTTTTCTGGCAAACAAACGAAACAAACAAAACAAAACCCACATTTTAAAGAAATGCTTAAATTAAATGGGAACAGAGCAAGAGAAGTGTTTGGTTTCTTGTGAAACCTTTGGTAAGATGGAGTAACTTTTGTATTGTTCTCAGCAGAGAGGGGGAATATTACTTTATAGAGTATAGTAGCTGTAGGTTCAGGACAACACGAGCTTTCCCAGGTAGGACTGGAGAAGAAGAGCCTGGAAGAGAGCGAGGAGGAGGAGGAGGAAGAGGGTGGGGAGGGGCTGCAGGGGACAGACCCTGCTGAGATGCTTTTGGGTTGCTGCTGCACACCAGGAGTGTTCCTGCTCTGCCACGGGGAGGTGTGGAAGGACACCCAGCAGCCACCACCAAGGGCCAAGAAGATTGGGGTTGTTTGGGGCCCACCAGAGGGGACACCTGCAGGAGCCTCGCTGGGATGTGTTCTGGCTGGGGGACACCCAGCCTTGAGGGGCCGTGGCATCTCTTGCTGATCCTCACCCCACCTCGCCCTCACCTGCTCATCCAAGAAGGAAGGAGATGGGATATGCCAAGCAGTGGCCAAGAAGACATTCCCACTCCTGTGTGCCACACCATGACCTGGCATCGTGGCAACCCCACAGCAGGTCCCCACGGAGCCTGGAGGGGAAGGTGGTGTCATCCATGGCTCAGGTGGAGAGGTAAGGTGAGGCTTCCTCCTCTCATCCCTCCACAGAGGAGCTTCTGCACACCCTAAGGAGTGGGACAGGCACAGGAGGACAGAACCAGCTCCAAATCTTGCTCGTCCTGTCTCCAGGGAGAGGGTGGAAGGTGTTAGACCAACAAGAAGAATGTAGGTCGTTTCATTGACTGTTAAATAGATAAACTCAGCATGGGCCTTGCAAAGGTCCTCTTGGCCTCATCCTTTTTTTTTTTTTTTCTGTTAGTTTTCCTTGCTTTTGGACTCAGATTGATTCCAAGCTGCCCCTCCCTGGAAGGCAGAGAGAGAAAGAGGGAAAGACAGATCTGCCAACCGTACCTGGAGTTATTGGTATACAGAGACGTTGCCTTAGGACATTGAGACAAACTGACAACATGAATAACGTCCACTTGGAAACAAACAAAACAAAAAAAAAAAACAACAAACAAAATAATCTATTTTTTTCCTTCTTCTTTTCTTTTCTTCAATAAAAAGAGAACTTGAAACCCGAGACCTTTCTTTTCTTTGGCTCTTGTCATTTCGAATGCCTTTCCGTGCCGTAGGACTGCTCAGGCATGGGGTGAGGATGCCACCTGCTGAAGGTGGAAGGCAAGTCTCTCCATGGAAAGTTTGGGATGGTGGGAAAACACAGCCCTTTCAGCACTGGCTTGCAATGTTTTGCTTTGTTTAAGTCAGTTTGGGGCATTGGTTATTTCCCCCTCGCTGGTTCTTCTCCTCCCTCCTCACTGCCCAGAGCCAGCGAGAAGGTTTGTGGTCCTACAAGAAGGAAGAGGTGGAGCTGATCAGGAGAGCAGGACATTCCTCCTCATCAGATTGTCTATTTTCATTTCATCATGAGAAACCCCTCAATTTTAATTTTTTTCATGAAACATTTCTCCAGGCTAATTACATAGGATTTTACATTTCACCCCCAAAAGTGTTGTGCAATATATTTATCATTAAGAACTACAACACTGACATTACATACAGACTTCAGATTTCTATTACTATCATTTTTATCATTCCCAGCACTCTCTGTCTGGTATTTGGAACAACTCTTCCACTTTTGGAGATGGGTGGTGACCAACCTCTGGTTGTGAGTCACTAGATTATACCAGGCAGCAGTAGAGCTTGAGCAGGGTCTGAATTATTACTGTGTGGGTCTCTTTGTTGAAAAATATCAAAAACAAAACAAAAAGAAAAACCACATTTTTAGGGAAAAACTACCAGTGGATACAAGATGCAGAACAATCACTGCCCCCAGTTGTGCTTCCCCCACCAAGAGATGTTGCTTGATGTGCAAACATCTCTGTTTCAGCTTCCCTTTGGGCCACCTGGGAGGTGTCTAAGGACAGTGGCATTGACTTGGCCATTAACTGTATCATACAAAGGATGGAAAGGAAAACTTAAATCCAAATAGTTCAACGATAGGGAAAGCGATTCCTTATAAAACTGTGATATTATTGTTGAGTTTTAGCTTACCAGGAAAGCACAAAGGCCTCCCTGTGGGTTGTATGATATTGTAATTACTATAATTACACCTGATGAATTTTAGCATACAGATAAATTTCTACTGTGTTTTAACCCTTTTCTCTTTTATTTTTCCCTTCCCCTGCTCACCCAAGCCTGCCCTCTTCACTCCAACCTTCCCCATCCACCCATCCACTTTGCAGGACATTAATGTTATGTAATTACAGAGCTAAATGTTTGTTTCAGAACTGTTGATATTCGACTTTCTCTGCTCAGCTCCTCCGGTGAATTCTGTTTTCCCACGCCCTGCCCCATGCCATGCCTTCTTCCCCTTCCTTCCTCTCTGTGTTGGTCAATTATTTTTTTTTCCTGTACAGTTTTCAGAGCACAAAATGAATGTGTCTTATTTCTAATAAAAGAGGTGGAAACTCTAGCCCTGTCTGCTTTTTACAAGCTCCCCCTTGCCCCTGCCCCACGTGGGGTTTGCATCCTGCCTGGCTGCTGGGAAACACCTCTCCTGGACACTCAAGCTGCCACCTTGGCTCTCCAGTTTGGGGGAGCCATAGCCTGGGGCCAGACTTACTCCATGAAAGCTTCTTTTGTTTTTATGCATCTTCTTGATACCCCCAAGAAATCTCTCCCTTTATGATGCACATTCCCAAGGCTTGAGGAATTCCCTTTCTGTGCAGCTCAGCCTGTTGCACTGCAGAGTTCTCTAACCCACACCCTGATGGCTCCTCCCCAGTATCGTATGATGTGAAGGACTGAGGTTTAACACAGGTCTGGGAGTATTCCTGGCTGGGTTAGTTTCCATCAGGACTAGGGCAGTGCTGATGCTCCCCTGCCTGCATCACTGCAAAACCAATCACAGAATGGTTTGGGTTGGAAGGAACCTTAAAGATCATCTCATTCCACCATCTGCCATGGGCAGTGACACCTTCCACCAGCCCAGGTTGCTCCAAGCCTCATCCAACCTGGCCTGGAACACTCCCAGGGATGGGGCAGCCACAGCTTCTCTGGGCAACCTGTGTCAATGCCTCCCTCACAGGCAGGGATTTCTTCCTAATATCTAGTCTAAATCTACCCTTCTTCAGCTTAAAGCCATGCCCCCTTGTCCTATCACTACAAGCCCTTGTAAACAGACTCTCCAACCTTCCTGTTGGCCTTCTTCAGGTATTGGAAGATTCAATCTCATCTGGATTTCCCAGCCACCTCCTGCATGACTAGGCAGGCTGTGAGCAGGAGGACAGCTCAATGCACAGGGAGTTAAGGATATCACTCATAACAGGTAACAAGAAATTAATCAAGCAATGAATTATTCACTGCCTTGGTGCTTACCCTTGAATGGCTGAATGCTTCCAGCAAGAAAATGTGTCCTTATCTCCCTGTCTCTGCTCCATCACACCTGATTGACAGACTGTATAGGCAGGACTATAGGCTCCATCACACCTGATTGACAGACTGTAGGTCTACAGGCAGGATTATAGCAGGCTTAGGGCTTGGGCAAATGAGCTCCAGGTGCTCTCCAGAGCCTTCATCCAAAGCCATCATGGCCCAGTAGGTCCCTAGACGTAATTACCTTGCTTGGCCTGACAAATGAACTGGCTATCCTGAAACATCTGGAATGATTACAGAGGTGTGGGGCTGCCTGGAGGCTTTTAGCCCATATTCCCTCCTTCCCTGAGCTATGATCCAACCCTTCTTCTATCAGCAGTGCCTGATGGTGAGTCCCAGGACTTCTACATCCTTCCTGCTGCAGTTTTTCACCCTACATCTCCCATACCATACTCCTTGATGGACTTCATGGTGCTTGGTTAATGGTTGGACCCAATGATCCTAGAGGTATTTTCCAACCTAAATGATTTGATGACTGTGTAGCATGAGCAGGCAGAAGGGAAATAGCATCAGGCATCACATGAGGTGATGTGCCAACAGGGCAGGAGAGCCCAAACCTCATGTCACAGCCATAGAGTTGGGTCAGGAAGTCCTCCTGCTTCTCACCAAAGCTGGAGGGAGGGGGAACTTGTCCCCACTGTGTTCCTGGGACTGTAAATAACAGCACTATCAGAGGTGGTGGATGCAGGAGGTCAGTGTATGTATAGGTGGTTTGGGTTTGCTCTGTGGTTATTTATGTAGTGTGGCTGCAAAGGAGAGTCCCTGGATAGTTCAGCTTGGAAAGAGACACCTGAGATCTCTCTGAACTCCCCTAAATCCCTGTGATCCTCTCTTGCAGTCACCCAGATTATAGCCACAAGGCAAGGAGACAACACTGTACACCTGGGGAGACCTCACTGCAGCCTTCCAGTTCTTAGAGGGAGCTTATAAAAAGAAAGAGAACTTTTTCATGGGCAGACAGTGATAGGACAAGGTTTTAAACCAAAAAGAGGAGAGTTAGAATAGATGACAGGAAGAAAGTTTTTACTCAGAGTGTGGTAATGCACTGGCACAGGTTGCCCAGAGAAACTGTGGATTTTCCATCCCTGGAAATGTTCAAGGTCAGGTTGGATGGGGCTTGGAGCAACTTGGTCTAGTGGAAGGGGTCCCTGCCTGTGGCAAGGGAGTTGAAACTAGATGGTCTTTAAGGTCCTTTCCAAACTAAACCATTCTATGATCCTACATACACCATGACTTCAAAAGGAGGAAGTAAAGCCACACTGCAGATGTGCATAAATGTTACATTGTACATGTAAGAAATCACAGGTCTTAGTTGCTATGCTGAAAAAAAACCCCCATGGATGAGCTGGAAAATTGAGAAGAATGTGAAAATTAAAGAAAACGCAAAGCATGTGACAGATGCACTTGATCCCTTGACCAAACCAGCAGAAGTTTGTTACAGGATCCAAAGGAGCTGAAGGCCTGACCTGTAGCCAGGCCAGGAACTTCTCCAGGAAAATCACAAAGGAGCAGAGTGACACAGTGAGCATTGAGGTGTATGAAGCCTGGAACCATTGAGAACTATGAGCTTGGAACACTGATCAGCACATGAACAGCAGGTGGATTTTCCAAGACTCATTTATCAAGGAGAAAAGGAAGTTGTGGGTACAAGGAGTCTCCTACACACCTCTTTGATTGTGTGCAATTTGACTTAACTAGCCAAACACCTTATTCCATAAACATGGCAGTTTAAGTGAGCTGTCTTTGAGGTCTCTCTGCAGTTTGGCTGCAGGGTAGTGATCTCCCTTGAGCTGGGACACCTCTCAGGGCTGCTCCTCGAGGCAGGGAGACCTATTACCAGCACTGGATTTTTGGATGAGTCCAATTTGAGTTGTCTCTGAATTGCAACTGGTCTATTCACCAGGTAAGTACCTCAGTACACCAGGTAAGTCTCCCCTTGAGCTGGGGCAGCTCTCAAGGTTTGAGATTCCTTAACCAAGACTGACAGATCTTTCCTTGCCCAAGGTGGAGAGATCCCTTACTTGTGATTTTGTTAAGCTGCACCTTTACAACGTCATATTAAAACCACTTTTGCCAATAGCTTTGACAGTTGTCCTTTCAGCCATCTAAATCACCCATGGCTGCTCACATAGGAAAAGGCCCATATGGAGTAAGATAACATTCCTGGAAGATTTGGGACCAGGACAGGAGGTTAATCTTTTCAGTCTCTCTCTTCCTTCTGGCTGAAGGAAGTGCTTGGGCTCACTACAATCCTATCTGTGGTGTCCAAGATGAGGCAGAGCCTGAAATGAATATATATTCCTGAGCTCATAGTGGGATAAGATGAGATGAGATGAGATGAGATGAGATGAGATGAGATGAGATGAGATGATGAGAGAAGAGAAGAGAAGAGAAGAGAAGAGAAGAGAAGAGAAGAGAAGAGAAGAGAAGAGAAGAGAAGAGAAGAGAAGAGAAGAGAAGAGAAGAGAAGAGAAGAGAAGAGAAGAGAAGAGAAGAGAAGAGAAGAGAAGAGAAGAGAAGAGAAGAGAAGAGAAGAGAAGAGAAGAGAAGAGAAGAGAAGAGAAGAGAAGAGAAGAGAAGAGAAGAGAAGAGAAGAGAAGAGAAGAGAAGAGAAGAGAAGAGAAGAGGATGACTTTGTCTTCAGAGTTTCCCTAACTCACTCCTACCAGGAAGAAGTCAGAGTCCCCAAGGAATCCATGTGTAGGACCTCCAGGTACTTGCTTGCTCAGATCTATTTTCAGTCATGATTCTCCAAAAAATCTTTCATGTATCTGAAGGTGAAATCTCCTTTATGCCCTTTGTGTGGTCCAACTTCCCACCAAGTTTTAGAGATGACAGCATGGAAGACAAGCTCAGTGTCTAAGCTGAGACCATGTAGGACTTCATGTTGGATGGTTAAAATCATTCCTTCCTGGCCTTTAAAACCTGAGAATCCTCTCAGGGCATGATGCTGAACAGTGCCAACAGAGACACTCCCTGCTGATTGTATGTGCATTATGTTTGAGTAATGAACATCACTCATTACAATCCTCGTTAGCAAGTGAGTAGCTGCTTTGGCAGGAAAGCCAAAAACAGGCCCAGGGGAAGAAGCAGTCAGGCTGCAGTCACTCCTCAGTCTCTTCACCGACCATCTCAAGTCAACCATGCAACCTGAACTGCCTTCTTTTATCCTAGCAACTCTGTGTGGAGTCTCAGCACACGGATGTGGGTCTTGCTCATCTGCTGTGCCCCAGAAACACTGCAGTTTGGCACATTAGTGAGGAGCAATGTGGCTTCTGAGCAGAGCCTCCAGGCACCACAACAGCCAGAAGAGCTGTGGCATCTTGAGAGATGAAGTACCAAGATCGCCCGGCTCGATTAGGTCCTCACACTCCAGCTGCTTCACAGCTGTTTGCTTCTCTGAAAAGAAACATTTTTTGGCTCCTGAGGAGGTTGCAAGAGCTCCTTGAAAGTCTAAATTGGGAAAGGAAGGACAGATATAGTACATTGGAGGGAAACGGGGGACAGATGATCCAGATGGGCAGCTATAAATGAAGTACCAAGATCGCCCGGCTCGATTAGGTCCTCACACTCCAGCTGCTTCACAGCTGTTTGCTTCTCTGAAAAGAAACATTTTTTGGCTCCTGAGGAGGTTGCAAGAGCTCCTTGAAAGTCTAAATTGGGAAAGGAAGGACAGATATAGTACATTGGAGGGAAACGGGGGACAGATGATCCAGATGGGCAGCTATAAGGGGAGATCTCAGCCTTCCACATTAGTGAGGAGCAATGTGGCTTCTGAGCAGAGCCTCCAGGCACCACAACAGCCAGAAGAGCTGTGGCATCTTGAGAGATGAAGTACCAAGATCGCCCGGCTCGATTAGGTCCTCACACTCCAGCTGCTTCACAGCTGTTTGCTTCTCTGAAAAGAAACATTTTTTGGCTCCTGAGGAGGTTGCAAGAGCTCCTTGAAAGTCTAAATTGGGAAAGGAAGGACAGATATAGTACATTGGAGGGAAACGGGGGACAGATGATCCAGATGGGCAGCTATAAGGGGAGATCTTATAGCAGCCTTCCAGTAACTAACGGGGCTGCAAGGTAGCTGGAGAAGGACTTTGGACAAGGGCATGGAAGGACAGGACAATGGGCAATGGCTTCAGACTGAAAGAGGTCAAGATTAGATTAGATAAAAAGAAGAAATTCTTCCCTGTGAGGGTGGTGAGGCATTGGCACATTTTTCCCAGAGAAGCTGTGGCTGCTCCATCCCTGGAAGTGTTCAGGTCCAGGTTGGATGGGACTTGGAGCAACCTGATCTAGTGGAAAGTGTCCCTGCCCATGGCAGGGCTTGGAACAAGATGATCTCTAAGGTCCCTTCCAACCCAAACCATTCTATGATTCTGTGATGATTCAATGATTTATGTGGTGCATAGCAGGATGGAGGCTTCCCCCCCCCCCTTCTCTAAAGGAAAACTACAGTTTCAAAGCCATGGAAATTCAAAATTAAACAGAGCATTTCACAGCAGCACTTTGACAAGTGACATCTCCAAAGGTGGAGCAATGACCAAAGAAAGTTATGCAGATTTGAAAGAAGGAGAGAACGAAGGAGGCAAATTCTGCAGGAAAGAAGAGAAGTGCAGGGGAGTTTCTCTTCAAGAGAAATAATGAAATGAAAAGGCAAATTGTCATCTCCTCATCTGTGTGGGCTGAGGATTTTCATGGGATGGACAATCAAAGAGTTGCTTAATGTATACCAGGAGTTTCTTGGCTTTGATCAATTGTCTGAAATAATTGGCAGCTTCTTCACATTATCTCATGTTTGGACCCATTATTAATAGTATAACTGAAGATTTGAGGCCTCAGCCAACACAGACTTCCATCACTCATGGGTGTTTTGCATTTATATGGGGAAAAAGAGGCCATGTCTTCTTCAAAGGGCTGGAAACCTGCTTGAAATACAGGAGCACGGAGGAAATGAGCACAGAAAATTTAGCAGCAGAGGGAAGGGCTAAATGTTGACCATTTGCTTCCTCCACAGAAACCCTTTAGGCTAAACCATGGTACCATTTGGGGTCTAAAATCGTTTCACTCACGCCCTGGAAGAGGGCAAGGACACAGAAGGAATTGCTGGGTCCTAGCTGTTGCCCATGAATTCCACACTCTTCTGGCCTGAGATGGAGAAAGGTTGGAATTTCAGGGCTGATACCTCTTGTTTGTTAATGAAAGTGATTTAAAAGCTTGGTCTTATTGATGCTCTCAGTCCAGCTATGCCAGGACAATGCAAATCAGTTTGGTGTATAAAAGCTCATCCCTGTTCAGTCTCACACAAGGCTTCAGACCCATTACAAGAATCAGTAAATACAAAAGGATATAGAAGATGGATCACACTGCACAGATAGTCAGCCAAAGAGTTCTTTTCCAGAGTAATTAATTATCTTCCTTGAGTAAAGCAGCTGATTTCCCTGAGCTTAGATCTGTGATCAGAATAATTTGGCTGTTCTCAACAAAGCATCTCATAGACTGTGATACTGATGGAAAAAACGAGAATTCATATGAGTGGTGGATAAAAAAGGTGCTGGGGGTAAAAGCCTATGATGGGAGTAGAGTATGAGTCAATAATGATGTTCCTTAGTTAAGCTGAAGATTTATTTAATATCTTTATTTGCAACTTTGGAAGAAAATAGTTGTGTTTGCCAATAAAAGATTTGGAAGCAAAACTCTGAAGGTCAATACAGAGAAGGATTAAGACATCATCTGAGGAGAACTAGATTCCTGGTGAGAGCAGGGAGAGGAACAGATTCACATTTCATAGTATGAAGCACATGGTCAAGCTCAGCACAGAGCTCGTGCTGCAGCCTGAGAGGCTCAACAGATGCAAGAGACAAGGCAGAGAGGCTTGGATGCATCCAGGACAATCATCAGTCAAAGAAAAATAATACATTGAGTGTACCAGGACAGACATTTCCAGTAGCAGCAAAGAAGAGGAGATGATATTTTGGAAGAACTGGTGAAACTCCTTTGGAACACTGTGTGTGTCAAGCATCAAGGGGTCCTGGGGCTGCCCAAGCTCCTCTTGCATCCTTGGTGGTGAGCCCAGTGAAATCAGACAGAGAAGAAGGATTCAAACTGGAAAGGGCTATTGAAAAGCTCAGAGGAACTGAAAGCACATGATCAGGCTGAGTAAACCATGTCAAGGTGTTCGTGACTGTTGTTGATGACTGTTGAAAGAAGAGACAGAATCAGGCTGAGTAAACCATGTCAAGGTGTTCGTGACTGTTGTTGATGACTGTTGAAGGAAGAGAGAGAACAGTGAAGCAGAACAAGATTTCTTTGACTTGAAGGATGTTGATAGCATAAGAGTCCTTGATTACAAAGACAGAAATGGAAAAATTAAAGGTGGAAGTTAGGATGTGGTTTCTAACTGGAAGAGTGGGGGAGAGCTGGGGAGGTAATAACGTGGTTGGTTCAAGAATGAGACACAACAGGAGGGTGGTAGAGACAGCCACCTTCAGTGGGTTGTAGGATAGGGTGTTCCTCCTGCTCCAGATCTGTGTTCTCAAGTCTGGACATCAGTGGGATGAGCATATATTCCTATCAGGCACACACACAGAGTGTACAGAGTGTACAGAGACAACCACACAAAGCTCAGCAGTGCCTTGAGCTCCTGGAGGTGGTGGCCCCAGCCCAGCAGGTGGCCCAGATCTCCTATCCTGCTCACAGCCATCCTGGCTTAGAGTAAAGTGAATTAACATAGGCTCAAGATAGAAATAATAAAACAAATCAGCACAGACAATCATTAGGAATAACATCTATTGAGGAGACAGGACACTGTGGTGAGCAGAGGCAGGGCAGGATCACAGCACCTTGACCTGGGAGATGTGAATGCCACAGTGTCCCCTTTGCCATTCATTAAACATTGTAGTTAACACAGGATTTCTTGAAGTTACTGTGTTTAAGAGGGAAGTGATCAAAATCCACCCAAAGGACATCATTAGAACCTATGGGTCCAGTCTAGAGACTCCTCAGTGGGTTTATTCTGTCTGTACAGGAGTAGCTCATACTTGATGGCCCTTTGGGTGCCATAAAACTCAAAACCTGGGAGCAAGAAAGCATCCTGGGCAAAAAAATATATCGAAGGAAGAGCTTCCCAGAGGAGGTGGAACTGCCTTTGGAGGTGAAAGTGTGTGATTGCTCTGTAACTCCTTCATTTTTTGGGGTATTGATTGGTAGAAACTTGTCTAGGAGTCCTGGAGTGTTAAGGATTGGTGTTAATTACTCCAAGTAACAACCTTTGCATACCAAACTAAACTGGTTTCCCTGGTCTATGGAAATCCAGAGATTGCCAAAGATTGTTTGGCAGCTAGAGGAGAGAATGTCTGTTCAAAGTAACTGTGTGGCCACTGCAGAATATCTAGAGTAGGAGACCCAGACCCACATCCCTTTCTTCAAAGTAACTGTGTGGCCACTGCAGAGTATCTAGAGTAGGAGACCCTGACCCACATCCCTTTTTGTTTATCTTAATTTAGAGTCCCAGTGAGTGCTTGGAGCAGCACCATGTAGAGACTCCAATTCCAGCCCTGAGGTTGGAATTACCACTCTGCCAGTTAGAAACCACATCCTAACTTCCATCCTTAATTTTCCCCTTTCTGTCTTTATAATCAGGGGCTTAACACCATCAGCACCTTTCAGGCTGAAGAATACTTGTTCCCTCTTGCTGTTCCCTCCCTCTCTCTTGCTGCTCCCTCCCTCTCTCCCTACAAGAGTCATCACTGGAAGGGATCAAAAGATCTCTTTTTTACCTGAAAATTAATTAAGCATGAGCCTAACTCTGTAAACAAAATAGATTTCTTGGTTTTCCAAAGGGATCTTTCCTTTGGGAGATCAGGATAATGTTTTCTTTGGTCCCTCAGATTTCCATCAGCAGGAGACTGGAAATAACTCAGGACCTTAATAGGTCCATTTGATTCTGTCCTCTGGATATGGGCAGGTTCCACCCGGACTTGCCCTTTTCAGGTACTCAAACACTTCCAAAAGTGGAAAAGGGATCTAAGAAACAAGTGGTGCCATTTCCTTGTCCCATCTTGTCCTTCCAAGAAAAGGAACATTGGGGAACTTGTGGCACTTAATGCCATGGTCTAGTAACAACAGTAGGGTTGGACTCGATGATCTTTGAGGTCTCTTCCAAACTGGTTGATTCTATGATTCTATGATTCTATGAACGCTGAAGGATAGAGAGGAAAAAAAGGAGGGACTTTTCCTTTCCCATCCTTGACTAATTACAAAACTCCAAACAGCTCCTGCTGAGCACGTGAGAGGCTGAGATGAAACAGCAACTTAATCCATGGGGATGAACTCCATCAATGATCCAATTATTTAGGATTCAATGTCTCTGAGCCGACAATTCCCAGCCCTGCGAGCAGAGACAGACAGCAATTTGCACCAGTGAATTCAGGGTGGGGGAGGCACTGGGAGCATCGCCTTGATTTACAAACGGAACTATTAGCATATAAATTGGAACTGTAGGTTAGCGAGCCTCGCCGAGCTGAATGAATCAGCAGGGCTGAGGCTGTGGGGAGGAGGCAAATTAAACTCGTCCAAGCTCACTTTGGAGTGGCTGCGAGAGAAAATGAAAGTCGTTTTTTCTGTCGACTTTATTTATCTTTGATAATTTTATTTTTTTTTACTCGCTGCTGCTGCTTTAATTTCTCCCTTCTTCTTTCTTCTCCTGTCACCCTTCTCTCCCTTTCTCAATCATTTGCTCTCTGCTGGGGTCTTATACATCCACCAGCACTACAGATGCTCTTACTTGTCAGGTAACATTGACTAGGAAATCAGAGCACATCCTCCTGCTTCTTTTTCCTGGGTGTTTTGTCTTTGTGTCCCATCCCCCTTTATCCCCTTTTTTTTCTTGACCTCTCCTCTTTGCCACTGTGTCCTTTATTTCATAGATTCATAGATTTTTAAGGGGTTGGAATGAACCTTAGAGATCATCTAGCCCCAACCCCCTGCCCTGGGCAGGGACACCTCCTACCAGAACAGGTTGTTCAAAGCTTTATCCAACCTGGATGTGAACGCTGCCAGGGTTGGGGCAGCCACAGCCTCCCTGGGCAACCTGGGACAGTGTCTCACCACCCTCACAGGGAAAAACTTTTTCCTAAGATCTAACCTAAATTTCCTCTCCTTCAATTTGTACCCATTGCCCCTTGTCCTGTCACTGCAGTTCCTAACCAAGAGTCTCTCTCCAGATTCCTTGGAGCCCCTTCAGACCCTGCACAGTTGCTCTGAGGTCTCCTCACACCCTTCTCTTCTCCAGACTGAACAGTCCCAACTTCCTCAGCCTGTTTTCCTGCCGAACCTCTCATTTCCTCCTTTTTTTTCTGCTGCACCTCTCCCTCCCTCTCCCCCTTCCTTTACCCTTTCTCACTGGAAAACAAGCAAAGCTCCAAGCATAAAATGACAGTAACAGCTGAGGTGGTTGTTTTCCCTGTGCTGTTCCAGCCACATTCCTCTCTCTGTGCTTGGAAATGACTCTAGCAACACACCTCTTTCTTTCTGAGCTCTGGAGGATTAGTTATGTACCTAGTGGTGGGTGTTGTGTCCCTTGGATGGAGGCAGACGCAGTAGTTTTCCCAAATTTCAGGATGCAGTCATGGTGGATCATTGCCTTTCCTGTGTCCAGCTGCCTCCACTAGCCCTTTCTACACATGCTGTAAGCCAACCCCCAGGACATAAAGCTGTTGCAGTAAGAGAATCACTTTCTCATGGTTCCATCCTGCTCCAGGTTTTTTCCATTTTCATTCTTTCCTTCATTTCTCATTCCCCACTCACTCTCCCTTGAAACAAACTCTTCTACAGTGGCTTTCTTTGCCTCTGCAAAGGAGGATGTGAAAAATCTTCCCTAGCAGCAGTTTTCTGAACAGAAATACAGTTTCCTAAGCATGTTGGTTGGAGGAGACCTCTGGGAATTTCTGGTCTATCCTATCTGCATTCCCTGGGGATCCCACAGTGTCCATTGCAGGACTCTGTCCCACCTTGTCTCTGTTATTTCAGGGTTGCTGTGCAGGAGATCTCTCTCTCTGTTTGTTTGCCAGGCATTTAAGCACAAGCATGGGAAGAGGATGATTTTCTGACCTGTTTTACTCCTTTTCTGGGGCCTTTCTGTCCCTTATCACTTTACCCTATGTACTTACTACCCTAACCTCTAATTCCCTTGATTAACCAACACCTGATACCACCATCCTCTGAAATACCTAATTTAAAGCCATTCTTTTCCCACATTGGCAAGATTATTGACAAAGATGCTTTTACCCTGCTTTATCCCACCCCCCTTTATCTGGTCCTTGTTCCTAAAAGAGGTACTTTCCCCTTAAAACACAAGTGATGCCTCCTTGAGTTTTATAAGCAGAAGAATCAGGCCCTTATTTTAGGAACTAACCTACCAGGGACAGTACAAAGCAGCTGTTGACTGCAGTGACCCCAAAAAGCTACCAAAGCAACTAGTTTTCTAGCTCACTAAATGGCACAGACAATACAAATGTCCCAGGGCTTGCTCACATCTCCCTTCTGGTTCAGTCAAAATGATGTAATTTAGGTTGACCCTTAGAAAATACAGAGACAGAGGTTAATGCACTTAGCTCACAGTCAGGCTTGGGTTTGCCAAGAGGAGTTTGGCTGTTGGGCTCCATGCACAGCCCTAGAAGATGTGCCTTGCTCTAGGAGTTTTATTTTTATACACACTGATCAAAGATGAACTTAAGGGAAGAAAGAAGCAGCTCTCTTTGCATTCATGTACATTCCTGTTTAGTCACTGTGGGCAGAGGCATAGAGCAGGGAATGTGTCTCCAGGCTGGTTGATGGGCCAAGAGAGCATCTTCCTTCTCTCCTAAGTCTCTTTGGGGATTTCTAAAGAAAAGCTGGTTTAATAAAGAGCTGTGTGATCTACCAGCCCTGGGGTAGTGGGACATTGATCTGCCATGGTCTATTATGGCTTTAATTTGGCTTTATTATGGCTTTAATTTGGTCCATGAAAAACCTAGAGAAAACCAGTTTTAAGACTCATTGAATGGTTTGAGTTAGAAGGACCTTAAAGACCACCTAGTTCCAACCCCTGGCATGGGCAGGGACAACTTCCACTAGAGCAGGTTGCTCCACATCCAATCCAACCTGGCCTGGAACACTCCCAGGGATGGGAAAGCCACACATTCCCAGAGGATGAGAATGGGTGAATCCATCAAAGAGAGCTGAATGGGAAGGTGCTGCAGAGACACAGGAATGAAACTGCCCCTCAGTGCTGAATTCCAGCTGTCCTTGATGAAGTCATTGCCTTCACAACAGGAGTACAAGCTTTAAACGAGACTTTTTTTGCTTTACCAGGGCAGGCCAGGGATGGGAAAGCCACACATTCCCAGAGGATGAGAATGGGTGAATCCATCAAAGAGAGCTGAATGGGAAGGTGCTGCAGAGACACAGGAATGAAACTGCCCCTCAGTGCTGAATTCCAGCTGTCCTTGATGAAGTCATTGCCTTCACAACAGGAGTACAAGCTTTAAACGAGACTTTTTTTGCTTTACCAGGGCAGGTGGGAATTTTTTGTACCTCCAGTGAAGATCAAGCAAATAAATCAGTTTCTCCTTTCATTAATTTTTCATGTATGAAGTCCCTGGTCTAATTACTCACCCTGAAATAAACCACCTCAGCCCCAATCAGCTGAGCTGTACATGAGTTTCCTCTGAGCATTCAAAGGCAAGTGAGGTGTAAATACAAATACAAACAGCATTTTCCAGAGCAATGGAAATCCTCTTGATAGGATTAAACGATCAGAGCCCATGTGGTAGGACAGATCCTGGTCCTTGAAGCAGAACTTGTGGACAACTTGCTCTTTTGTGGTGGTTCTACAATCTCAGTGCTGAGACTTTGAAGAGATCACTTATGGGATTCAGCACAGGCACTGACACCTAAGCTGGTGACCTCAAACTCCCATGGTAGTCCATGGAGAGTTAGTCAATCTTAGCTGTGGAGTTTGGAGCTTCCTAACACAGAGATTCAGAATAAGTCTCTTGAATCACATACCACATGCACCTTTCTCTCTTTGTGTTTTTTGTGGGGGGTGTGTGGGTTGTGGGGTGGTGGGGTTGGTTTGTGTG
>NW_008677521.1:0-2684 GCF_000695815.1 Acanthisitta chloris | reverse complement strand
CTCAAGGCTTTATCCAACCTGGCTTTGAACACTGCCAGGGTTGGGGTATCCACTACTTTCCTGGGCAACCTGTGCCAGTGTCTCATCACCCTCATGGGAAAAAAACTTCTTCCTAATAACTAGCATTTGAACATGTTACCCCTTTTCCTACCACTGCAGTTCCCCACAAAGAGTCCCTCTCCATCTTCCCTGGAGCCCTTTCAGATCCTGATAGGCTACTTTGAGGTCTCTACACAACCTTCTCTTCTCCAGGCTGAACAGCCCCAACTCCCTCAGCCTGTCCTCATAGGGGAGATTCTCCAGTCCTCTTATCAACTTTGTGGCCTCCTCTGCACTTGCTCCAACAGTTCCATGTCCTTATGTTGAAGACACCAGAACTGTGTGCAGTATTCCAGGTAGGGTCTCATGAGAACAGAATAGAGGGAGAGAATCACCTCCCTGGACCTGATGCCACATTCCTTGGGATGCAGCCCAGGATTCCATTGGCTCTCTGGGCTGAGCTCACACTGCAGCTCATGCTGAGCTTCTCATCCACCATCATGCCCAAATCTCTCTCCTCATTGCTGGTCTCAATTAATTCCCCACCAACCTGTAGCTGTGCCTGGGATTGCCATGACCCAAATGTGGGATCTTCCACTTCATTTTGTTGAACATCATGAGGTTTGCATTGGCCCACTTCTCAATCCTGCCTTCAAGTTTCTACTAGATCTACTCTATTTGTGCTTCTCATTAACTCTGTATTGATCAGGTTGATTCAGAAGAGTGAAAACCATTGAAGAATCATAGAATCATGGAATGGTTTGGGTTGGAAGAGTTCTTAAAGAACATCTAGTTCCAACTCCCCTGCCATGGGCAGGGACACTTGTCACCAAACCAGGTTGCTCAGGGTCCCTAAACGATCTTGAAGGTCCCTTCTACCCCCAAATATTCTATGATTCTATGAAATCCATGTTTTCTGGGGCTGCTTTCCAACCAAACAATAGCAGAAGGACCAGCCAGGACTGTACTTCCATGCTCAAAACTGATGCCAGCAATTAACTGATGAGGTTATGGATTTTCTGTAGTGAAAAGTATGACCTGTTCTTGGTTTGTTTCCTCTTTGGTAAATCCAAGCTCTGGATTCTTGGATGTGGAGTTCCAGGCTGCCCAGGGAAGTGGTGGAGTCACCATGCCTGGAAGTGTAGACATGGCACCATATGAGATGGTTTAGTGGGCATGGTGGTGTTGAGTCAGAGGTTGGACTTGATGATCATGGAGCTCCTTTCCAACTTTAATGATTACATGATTCTGTGTTTCTGTAGCAGATGTGTTGTTCCATATCTTTCCCATGGTACATGTGGAAATCTAATTGGGAATCTTATATTTCAGGTCACAGTGTGCACATCAACACACAAACGCTGCATTTTACACCATATTATGAGATAAATGGTCCCTTAAATCAGCAGAAAATTCTTCTGTCAGCTCTTGCCTGTAGCTTGATCCCTATTTCGTGGTATCAAGATGTGTTTTCAGCACTGGAGGGTTAATTCATCCCACATGTCTCACTCTAGAGCATCAGGACACCATTTCTAGGCTGCAATGCTGAGCCCCACGTGGCATTGCAGTGAGTCTTGTGGATGAAGAGAGCCCAAGGTACATTTCAGTTGCCAATACAAATGGTGGTTAAACATCAGGTCATGCTGTTCCCTGTCACTTGCCATCTTAGCAAAAAGCTCCTCTGGCTTCCCTGGAATTTAGGACTCCTTTTTCCCAGGGGTCCATCATCCCTTGAAGGAATTACGGTAGCATGTTTAGATTCTGGGAAAAAAAACCCTCATTTTCTGAATTCCAACATGGAAATTCTTAATAGAAATCAATCTGACAAAATCATTTAGTCTTTTTTTCCTTTCTCTCTCCCTCTTTTTTTCCCTTTAAATCCCTTTGTTCTAGCAGGACACCATTTCTGTCAGGATGCATTAAGATTTACCATCTCATTTTCAAGCAGTTTATTGCTGGGATACACATGGGACAAGATGGTTTTAACAAGTGCTTACTAGTCAAGGGTTCTGCTGGTGATGTGGCAAGAAAGAAGCATTAAAAGAAACCCCTCTAAATACTAAGAAATGTTTAATTTGCATATAAATTTCAAGAGAAAAGTTGCTTTAAGTATGTTCTATAGAATGAGAGTGAGGCATAAAATACAGCAAGTTGTAGTGGCTTTCATACATCACAGAATCTGATTTTATCTGGCTTTTTTTTTCTATCAAAAACATGGAGATTCCCTTCCTAACAAGTGCAAGAAGAAAGTTCCTACACTGAAGTAGCAGCTCAAAGGAGCTTTTTCCTATTTTATCCCATCTTCTGCTTCGTTAAACTAAGACTTAATTTGGTCCCCCAGCCATAAGATGTTGCAAAGGACCAACCTTAGTAGGCCCAAAAATGTTTTGAAGGTACTTTGTGGACTTTGGGTTATTTTTATTGAGGATCTTTTGGCTAGTGACAAGATGAACAGCCAAGGTCTTTACTTTCAAGATATCTTCTTGGTTAAACTCTTCCTGGCTCTAGCTTAATGGAATTTTGTGGTGGTTGGTTGGTTTGGGGTTGTTTGTTTTTGGGTTATTTTTGTGTTGGGATTTCTTTCTATTTATTTAAATTATAAAGGTGAAGGGAAGGGAAAGGAAGAGAAGAGAAGAAAAAAGAGAGAA
>NW_008677520.1:62208-65276 GCF_000695815.1 Acanthisitta chloris | reverse complement strand
CTTTAGTTTTTCTCATCTTGAATATAAGATACCCTTTTTCTGCGATGACATACTGTTTTTCTGCCTGGATATAAAGGTTTGATTTCAGCCACTTGATTAGTGGTCTATAATTTATGCTTGCATAGTGCTTTCAGTCCTCAACTACCATAGGAATATTGCCCAATGAATCTCTACAACTTGCCTGTGAGATAAGTCTAGCAAATCTTATTACTGCATTATTTCCTATTTTTTTCATACTCACAGAAGAGGGCAATATGTAAAGTGAGGGCCCACAAAACCCTTCTTCTCAGCTTATTCAGTTTTAGAGGTTTTTTACTTAATTATTAATGGTCTTCTGCCTTCTCTTTTCTTTTAAACTTATTTGAATCTGTATCTCTAATTTGATTTATATGCTGGTTGTCACACACAGAGGTGACTATTAGAGGTTTATTTTGATCAATTCCAACTGACTTTGTGGTTGCAAACTACCTGTAATTACCCATAACTATTAAACTATCTTTACTTGGATAGAATTGCTATGTTTCAGAAATTGCTGCTATTCTCTTATTTTTATCAAAGACACTTTTTCTTATTTCCTTTTAAAATACTGGTTCTTTTATCCTTTTCAACTTTCATTTCACCTTTTGAGCTGCAAGGCTTTTATAAATTGAGTTTGAAGTATCTCCTCAGAACTCTGTTATTAGTCATACAGTAGAGTCATCTCTGCTTTTTTGTCTTTAAAGGGAACAATATCTCTTTACAGTGGTACATGACATACATTTCTTAGGACAAATAAAACCATACTACAGCACCACGGACCTTTAATGATCTGTTTTGCTTTCTTTTGGCTGAGCCAGAAAAAGGCATAACTCAGTGTTTTCCACAAGCACTCTGGTAGAGTCAGCCAAAGACACATGTAGCTCATTAGGAATGTCCCATCGCAGAGTGTTTTCTTCATGTTTTGATTTCGTGGGTAAGGGAGTCAAACCATACTTGCTCCATATTTGTCAGAAAAATCAGAAAGAAACTCCACTGTTGATTCTTTCAAAAGAGAAACTGAGATGACATGATGACTGAAGTTTTATTCACGTTTTTAATAATAAACAGCCTGAAGTACATGTGGATCATGTTTGTCTTAAACAATGTAATTTTGTATATAAACCACATAGGTTTACTATTTATATCCTTTATTACACTAAAGCCAGTACCAATGACCATGACAAAGTCTAATCCAAGGTTAGTCTGGAGTATAGGAGAAGACAGACAAAGAATGAGCAGAAAAATATAAGCAAAAGCACTGAAGTGACCCACAACACACAGATCAATGAGTGCCTCTGATTTCAGCAGAAATACTCATATCACAACCTGGCAATTTATTATTATGGCTGAAGTTGCTGAGGCCATGCAGTCAAAGCTTGTATTTGTGCTGATATCCAAGCTAACTGATTTTCCTGCATACTGTGTGCAGGGATCATGATTATGCAGACCTAGTCCTTGGTATATTTAGCCTTTCAGTTTAAAGCACATACAATTTTCTTTTACCCTGTTTAACATTGTTGTGATCAGGTTCCTTAAACTTGTAACAAAAAATCTCAGATTTTACTCTACACCCACCTTTTTTTTTTTTTTTTGGGTCTGGAAATGTACATTGAAGTCTGGATTCTTAATTTTGTAACTAATTTTTTTTAAGACGCTTATCTACATTTTTCTGTTAGGAAAGATGACTCTTGTTTTAATTTTTGTTCTCTAATTTGGATGGAAGTATAGAAGGATTGCCATGTCTGTGTTGGAGTTCTCTTCCCTATGTTGTCTTTACATTCAAGTAGTTGGAAAGCACAAATAAATGAAGGACTGCTTAAAAAGAATAAGAGGGTAAGAAGGATGTAATTTGGTATTTCCCACAATCTTTTGCCACATTCAAAACCCAGGATTGAAATGGCAAACAAGGTTTTCAAGATATCAGATTTCCTGGGGAAAAAATATTTAAAAGGCACATCACATGTTAGCTGGCCAAATGCTTTTTGAGAGTGTGTGTGTGTGTATCTGTGTATCCATGTGCAAGAATGTTCTGTTATCTGCCTTCTTAAACTCCATGTTTATAGCTATGGTATGGAATTTTGTTTAAATGGGAAAACAAGAGACCTGCCCAGACACTTCCCTACAAAAGCACACACTTTTGAGACAGGTATTGATAGCATAATCTCCACATAAATCTGTGGAAACACAAAACACAGGGAATTTTCTCCAGAATGTCCAGTGTGTTCATTAGAAGTTTTTCTTGAATGTCATCTGGTCCCAGAAGCAGCTGCATTTGTGGTCAGTGAGTAGGTTTAACTGCTTCCTTCAGGGGTTCCCAGCTGTGGTCCCTCTCTGCCACTTGCTGTGTGTTCCCAAGTCCTCTTGCTGTTAATGCAGCTACACCAATTTCTCCTCCTTCATATTCTGTCCTGCTAAGACCTGTGCTTCATGGCATCCACCACATTTTCTGGTTTTAGCAATGTCTTTTAGAAATTTTATGAGTACATCAGTTGCAAATTGTTCAAATGCTACACTGAAGGGCACAGAAGTGCCTTTAAGAGAATTTGCAGCTTTTACTGAAGCAAAACACCATCTGGAATAAATGATACACTTGCCTACACATGCCCACTCTGCTTGCTTCTTTCTCCTTGTAAAACTTCAGGATCTCTGTCACAGGCATTTTTATTCCACCTACTATCTGTGGGACTATCTTGCTTCCCTTTAACTGTCTAGAAGTTCAGCATCTGGTCTGAGCTGGCAGGCTGAGCTCCCCTTGAATTCAGTGGAGAGTGAGAGGTCCTCTGGTTGTGGGTGGGATGGAGAGGAATTTCTTTCTGGAGGGGTCTACCACTCTGGATCACAGAAATCACCTGAGCATCTAGTTTGGATGCTGTGCCTGTGGTAAAAGATGCCATGCAGTATTGCTTTCCAAAGCATTTTTCAGTTAAGAATATGATTTCCTTTCCAGTAATAAGTTAATGTGAAAATTATGTTTACTTGTTAAAGAAAATGGTGGCAGAAAATTCTCAACTCTATAATATATGCTGTCATTTTTCATATGTTTTCATAAC
>NW_008677520.1:61810-62175 GCF_000695815.1 Acanthisitta chloris | reverse complement strand
AAATAATAGGAGACAAATGTTGTAAAAGGTCTTCTTCAGAGTCTCTGGGTCCTTTTCTGTCTCTGCAGACCATTTCTGTCAGGACACCTCAGGCCAAGTGGAGGGATGTGGCATATTCCCTGATCAGCACATGCATAGCTTTCTGCTGATACTATTGACAGGATTTCTACATGCAAATAATAGGAGACAAATGTTGTAAAAGGTCTTCTTCAGAGTCTCTGGGTCCTTTTCTGTCTCTGCAGACCATTTCTGTCAGGACACCTCAGGCCAAGTGGAGGGATGTGGCATATTCCCTGATCAGCACATGCATAGCTTTCTGCTGATACTATTGACAGGATTTCTACATGCCAGCCTTTAAATCTTCT
>NW_008677520.1:33317-61782 GCF_000695815.1 Acanthisitta chloris | reverse complement strand
CCCTGCTGAGGCAAAATACCCAGTTATAAAACACCACAGAGTTTTCTCTGGCACCTGCACGATCTGGTTTCCAGGTGGAGTCAGACTGCACAGAGTTAACCCCAATGTCATGCATAGGTTGAGGGCACTTGGGAACACAGAGAAGACTATCAGCCATGTGAATCTCACTGGATTATATTTCCCAGCATTAAAATCTTAGATATTCATCCTGAGGGCTAAAGAAAGAGCTAATTAGGAATTATTATCTTTTAAATATTCAAACAAAAAGTCTGTCTGTTAAAAGATCAAAGGGTTACATTTATTTTATCTCACTTTATGTTAACTACATTATTCTTATTAGGTGCATATGCATTGCTATTTTCTTTTTATCCTGAAGTCATATTTCTTCAACTTTCTTCTCTTTTTGTGAGAGAAATGTTTATTTCCCATCTTCTTCTTCCTGGGTGATCATTTGGAAAAAATATTAACTCACACACAGCAGTTGACTACACTGCCTTCTCCTGGTCAGTAAGCAATGAGAAATTATTCTCTCTTACGCATTAGAGAGTATTACAGTATAATTCAGAGGACACCATTCATACATACAACTGAGAAAGCTTCTTTTTAGCAGGATCCTCATCCTTTGCCCTGAAGGTGGTGAGAAAGAGACCCATGCCCTACCTTTCCAGGGGCTTTGCACCCTTCATCCATCAGAGCTGAGCTGACCCCCATGATTAGCCAAGCATCCCTGGCAGGGTGGTGAGGCTGGGGTCTAGTATGAGAGTCTGTGGCACTAGAGGAGAGAGGGAGTCTGTTGGGGGTCATCCCTGAAATGGCTACAGCTCCCTCCACCAACACCTGCATCTGCCAGAGCCCAGGACATCCTGCTGGGGTCCACCATAATGCCAGAAGCAAGAGCAGCACCATAATGCCAGAAGTAAGACTTTGCTCTTAAAATGCCCCTCTCTCTGCATTCAGCAGCCATGGGGATTTTCCCCTCATTTCAGTAGGAATGCTTCCAAGTTTTGGTGCCACAGTAAGAGGGACATAGGAAAATTAGAATTTGCAAGTGCCCTACCTGTATGCATTGTGCTGTGCACTGAAACACATAACTACACTGAAGGGTTTCAAGGAATTGACAACATCTAATGGCAAACTGTGTGACAAAGATGCATTAATTCACACCCAGCCCCTGGAAGAGCATGACAAATTTGCTTGAAGTCAACAAAAACTTCCAGAATATGATGACTACATTCATATGCATGAAAACTTTTTTGAAAATATATTAGATTTTTTTCTGCCCTGTGTGTTTTGTCTGGTCTGCTCATGAGCTGTAAAACATAAAAAAAGACAATCTTATTCTTCAGAAAAGATCTACCAATGAGGGAAAGAAAGAATGGCATGTTGGCTTCCTCATAATAAATCTTCTCATTACATTTTCTAGCTTGAGTTCTGCAGATCCAAAACATTTTGACTCTCCTAACAACTAGGAACTGAAACAAACCCAAAAAAGAGGATCAAATCAAAGTATATGTGCCAGAAAGCCAATGTTTCTTCTTTTGTATGGCTTAGCTAAATCCAAGAATCTGAAAAAATAATGGGTTTTTCAGAAATCAAGATAAAATGAGGAATTGAAGAAAGCATTTCTGTGTGTTACTGCTGCTGCCAAATAATTTGCTTTCCAAGTGAGATGTTCTTAGAATTTTTTGATCTGAGGAGAGCCTGTAACCACAGCAAATACAAAGCTGAGAGTTACAAAATAATCAATGTCCAACAATAATTAATGAGAATTTCATTATTAACCACAAGTTAATTTGCACATAACACAATTTTAATGGCTTTAAACTTTAAATAAATATTTAGCAAGGATGAGCTATTTAGAATAGGGACTACTCAATTAATTTATGTTGCGCATTTTTTTTCAGTTTATTTCAGTACAGCTCTATTTTTTTGCCTTAAATTAGGGAATACATTTATTCATGTAAATATTAATTATTTTCTTTAAATATTAAATACAAGTGTTCTTCCTGTGATTCTTGCACTGTTTTAGAAGCCTATTTTAAACAAATAAATCAATAAATAAATACTCTTCATTCTGCTTTAAGACCAGTTCAAAATTTAGAAAGAAATCATAAGCATTTAATATTCATGTTATATATTTGAATCTTCATGCCTAAAATTCCTTTTGTGATTGTTAAAACAGTTCAATAGACAGATTAGTGTGGGATACTTGAATTTAAAATATAAAAATTTCATGCTAATTTTGCAGTGACAGGCTGTACTTTTAAACACAAAGATGAAGAAGAGAAAAACTTCAGGTAGTTACTCAAAACACCAATACCTCAGGCAAATTGCTTACTGTGTACATATATATCTTGCAGGACCAAAATAGGAGTTTGACTTGATGAAGTTTGTGGCTCCTTTCCAACTCAGGATAATCTATGACTCTATGTTTCCATATGCATTTACAAGAAGTCATTTGTTTCAATTAAAAAAGAACTTTGCATCAGTCCACAAATCTAAATGTTATTGGGGACTACTAGTCTGCCCAGGTCAAACGCTCATGCTGAGGAACCTCACCCACTAATATTATCCCTCAGGCCTTTAAATTCAATTTAAGATACAACATATTTTCTAAAACAGGGATTTAATCTTAATCTACAGACATTAAAGAACAGAGGGCTGTCCCTCATTATCCTTACCACTGAAATGTCTTTATTTCTTTGTTGCTGTGGTTTGTACCAAAAAAAATATCAGACTTTGTCAACGTGAATATTCCTGAAAGGGAAAGCATAAGCTTCAATGGCCCTATAAGCAAAGATAAATCTACTGCTAATGAAGTAGTATTTGCATATAGTGAAAAGTCATAGGATAGCACATAAGAAGCTGAGCTCCTCAGCTCATAAGGGCTGCAATCACATTCAGTTATTAGGTTGAGCTACTGGCCATACTTCCTTTGCTCTGAGGACTGGATATTACACCAGCAATGAATGCTTCTAAAACACATATTTTAAGGAACCGTTTCTAATGCCAGTGATATATTTGGACTGAAAAAAACCAACAAGGTTTATAATAAAATACATTAAACATTTTCAGCAGAGATTAATCACCTTTAACTGCAGGATTTTTTCTTCCAGCTTTTCCCAGTGTCTCCCTTTCACCACTGAATCTTTATACAACTGTTTTCCCTTTTAAAATTATTATTATCTATGTGACAGCTTTTAATATACAGAATCAGCCAAACTCCAAGCACTACTGTAATATTGAACACACTTAGCATTTTTTGAAAGGAGCAAGAGGACACAGACCTAAAACTAGGTTAATAGAGTTCCAAACTGGTTATAGTTCCACTACTATATTTCACATGAAGTCCTGAAGTTCTAAAGTCCTGAGAGTAAAAAGGATAAATTCTACTAAAGCTAATTCTATAAAATCAAATAAGGGTCTGGATTTAACAATTTTAACCTTGACATATTTGATAGATTCCCTTGACTTGAGCTAAGGCTCATAAGCATCAGGAAGAACATATTATGAAAATACAGGTCTCTACTATAAACCACAAAGCTTGTTCATGTCATGGCAGAAAAAGAAAGGGAAAAACAAGGAATCCTGAGGTTTAATTAGAAGAGCAGCATGTCTTCACAGAAATACCACAAACTGCAGAAGGAGGCTGCACATGCTGCCTGGTTAAAAGCCAGTTACTTCCTATTGTTTCCTTGAAGCAGTGATATTCCTCTTAGAATTAAAGTAATAAATGCTGCATCGGAAGAATGTATACACTGCAGACTTGATGCTCTGCGAGGACTGTAACAAATTCTGGCCACAAGCAGTGGTGTGTATGAAGGGTCTGCTGGGTGATGCAGCCTCGGAGGTTTCCCCTTTCAATCCTGCTCTTCTTGTGAATACACAGTGAGAGCAGAGCAGCTGTGAATTGTGCTCTGCCTTCATGGCAGGCACAGCTGGCATGCTACCTAGAGAAATGCACTGTTTAGATTTAGACAGGTAAAAAATCATTGAAATATTTATCTGCACCTTTTTGCTTTCCTGTGTTTCTCAAGCAATCAAGACATAATCTCAGAACATTTACGCAAAGCCTGTACACTGCTAGTTTTCTGTCAGTATAGTTTAGATATTTAAAGAATGCAAGGGCAATCTTTAGAGAAATAATGCATAAGGACGTGAATATTTTTGGATTTTTTTTGCCTGGTTTCTAAGGAATGAAGTTTTTGCAGTCTCTCTTCATATTAGTTCTCCCACAGACCCTGTAATTTTGAAAGCTGTCAGGCAACTTCAACCGCATTTGACAGGAACAGATGCCTCAAATAAGAAATTCCCTCTCAACTCATGGCAGTCACACATCTACCCATTAGAACACTGCTGTGGTCAGTGGCAGTGGGAGAGGCAATTTAGGGAAGACTTATGAACCCCTTTTCCCATAATCCAGTATTGCAGGAATGTTACAGGGCTCATCCTTGCCTGTACCTTTTAGCAATTAATAATTAACTTCTTATTTTGGCTTTTTTTTTTGTAAAACTAGCAGGAGTGCAGAAGAGAGAGATCCAAATTTGTGCCCCCTCTGACATGCTCTTTGCAATTAAGTTTGATTACACCTACTTGCCAGCAGTCAGATAATCAATAGGTGGGTACCAGCAGCCAACTAGTGTGTGTGTGTTTTGTAATGGATCAAAGCAGTGCCTCTGTCAAGCTGACAAGAGCAAAAGGCAACTGAAGGAAGGATGGCTGGTAGACAAAAGCCATGAGTAAGTACTACAGCTCTGGGGTGCCTTGCCATGCTTGCTTACTTGTACTTCCTGTGTTACTCTTCTAAAACATATATCATGCTGACTATTTGGCTACTATTCTGAGTTTGAGGTATTTTTCCTCATCAGAAGAAATTGATGGTAAAAATTGTAATTCTTTTAATGAAATTTTGTTTACTTGTCTGCACAAACTGACTGTTTCTCTGGATACACTGAGGAAACAGCCTCCTTTCTCACAGCACTATTTTCCTTCTCACAGTCCTAAGCCTCCTTTTCCAGGCAAAGGAGGAAGGAGCTCTCTTTTGTCAGCTCATGGCAACTTACTACTCCATTTTCTTCTTTTTCTTTTTAAAAAAAATTTTCAGCTGTGTCTGTCATGTGCCTGCAGTTGCAACCTTTGCCTATACTGGTCAATTCCTATACAACTTTGCATATTGTTGAGCAAATTCAATAGTTTGTCTTAACTACTTCTGTTAGTCCTCACAAGTGAAAAACTGCTTCCTTCAAACTATGATTTGTGCTCAAAAACAAGCCTGCTTGTAGATGTCTCCTTTCTCCAGGATAACAACATCACTCAAAGGTTCAATTCATTTGCTTCACATTCTAACAGAGCACTCAGAATAATGCAAAAAAATGCTTTTATGACTAGGCAATGGCAGGCCTTTCAAAAGCCAATCTAGTTTGCAGTAGGTGATCCCTTCCCCTCAACATTAAAATCAGAAGGCAAACAAGCTAGAGCACAGTGAAAAACATACTTTGAAAAATATATTTCTAACCCATTCGTCTGAATGCTTACTCACACCAAGAAAAGGAAGTTTAAAAGCAATGAGTATGTATAACTTAACTGTGAGTTGGCTCAGGGGAAAAGATAGATGAGAACAGTCTTGAAACTGTAGAACAGAAGAAATACTTCATGTGAAGAAGGAAGGTAGAATTCTAAGGAAGACAATTTGTATCAGTAGAAACACCTTTTGGGAGTTGTATTCTCTCTTTGTGGAGAAGAAGAAACCTTAAGGCTTCAGATCTGTAATTGAAATGGCACAAAACATGGAAACCTGGACATCAGAGAACACTCCCACAAAGCTAAGAAAATGCTGTGTGTCTCTTTTTCCATATGTATTGGCTTGTTTGTTTTATTCAGAGATAGCTTAGAAAAATCTTGTACTCACACAATAGTAGGGAAGACATCAATATAATTTCAATAGGACATCCACCTTGGTTTAAATCTATCTTTCTGTTGGTCAAGGGGAAGAGAGAATCATGTGCTGAATTGGAAAAATCAGAGTCACCAGCTGAAGTGACCCATATCATCTGCCATGACAGCTGATGAGGGTGGACATGGTAAGTGATGCACATGGACACAAGTGCTACCTCTGAGCACAAATCAAGACTGTGTTACAGACATGTAGCCATACCTGATCTCACTACCCAGCTGCCCCATGCCACCTTCTCTGCACAGTCAGATGCTGTGTTACCTCATCAGTTTTCCTTTCATGTCCCGTGCCAGACAACAGAGGTCCAGAAAAGGTGAGTAGGTGGGGCTACACCATGCACTGATTCACTGCAGTTCACAATGATGCCTGTGATATACTGGACAGAAATAGCTCAAGTATTTCAACAAGGAGCAGTGCTTCTTCTTGTTTTCCAGTTGTTTAAAACTATTAGTGGCATACATGTGACTGTATGCAGGCAAGATCAGTGTTCTCAGCAAATTATTCATTAAACACCAATTATTTATGTAAATAAGAGAGTACAGGATTTGTGAGTTGTTGTACCTGCTATGTAAAAATGTCACCCAAAATTCAACACTTGAATTTCCTCTCCAAGGATATAGCTAAGTTCCCTGGTGTTTTTGATGAACACACAACTTAATTGATTAGGAGAACACTTTCCTGTTTCCTGCCAAGATCTTTTTTTCCTTAAATGCAGTGCACCAATTACTGGGTCAAGGCAAGAATCACATTGACTGAGTCTATGAATCTATATTACATTAAGCCAGTACAGTAATTTTTATCTACAGCAACCCTTGGAGCTTCTCAGAAGTGTGCACTGGCCAGATGGGAGTGATGTAGCAATCCTGTGGCATTCCTTACAATTACTGTCAGAACAGGTACTATGTGGTTGGCAGACAAAGCTCTTTTTTTTTCTAGGTTCAGTTTTATGAACTTTGAGGACATGAGGACATGAAGATCACTGATTTAAGGGATTACCTCCCTGTGGATAGCAGCTAGGAGAGATGATTGGTGAAGGCCTTGAAAGTACCTTCTTGCTCCTAATGCCAGGGTTTTTTGCACTGCCGCAGCACAAAAGAGTTTTGGCTCAAGGTGGACAATGGACTTGAGAAACTGGGAACTGTCTGAGGGTTATTTGATTGGCAGGGAAACTCTTCTTCCACAGGAACTGAATCTGATCTTTCCCCAGACCACTTTGGCAGCATCAGGGCTGGGTCCCAGCCTTAGACTTTGAAATAAATTCCTGAGGGGCTTTTGGGAGAATGGGCATTTGCGAGAAAATGAAGGGTTATATGTTCATTACAGGGCTTTTACTGTGTCTGTGGAAGTTCTGCTTGTACTACAGTGGAAATGCATGTGAAAAAATATAATTGTATTTTGACATGCTAAAGGCAGTTAGATATGTTGATAGTTGGGTAGTTATGTATCATCTGTAAATAAATGTCTTCCATCCATCAAGTAAGCGTACAAGCAAAGTGTCACTGAAAAATACTCATTGCATTAATGCGATCTTTGATGAAATGTTTTTCCATCTGTCATGAAATTTTCCATAACAAATAGTATCTCTGTGCAAGCTTTATTTTAATGTATGATTCAACACCAGGACTTTTACATTGTGGATACTTAGTAAAAACAATATTTCAATGAATTTTTATTGACCACTTATTTCAATATGCAAGGCTTCATAATATCTGTTTCTCTTTCAGAAAGACTGAGGCAGCATTTTCTCTAGCTGGCATGACACCAAACAGTCCTTCTCTTTCTGCTCGCTGGAAGATACGGTCTCAGCAGAAGTTCAGTCATGATGATATAAGATATCGCATTATTAGATATAAGGAAGAAGTCTTTTACAATAAGGGTGGTAAAACACTGGAACAGATTGCCCAGAGTGGTGGTGGATACTCTCTCCCTGGAAACATTCAAGATCAGGGCTCTGAGAAACCTGATTTAGTTGAAGATGTCCCTGCTCATTGCAGGGGGGATGGACTAAATGACCCTTAAAGGTCCCTTCCCAGTTGAATTATTCTTTCATTGTATGAATTCTCTGGAGACAGCACAAAGTAATATGGGGGGAAAAGAGGCTCTTTTCTTTGGTCAGTCTGGGTGGGACAGCTAAAATGAGAAGGCAGGTTGTCATTGTATGTACAATCTCTAAATCCTTCTTCTCACTGTGCTGAAGAGAGGACACCCCTCGCCTGCCTCTATACCAGTATCTTAATGTGCTAGAAGAAGCACTATGTTTTGAAAGGTTGCAATGAGCTACCACATTAATAAGGTACGAAGTGCTTCTTTGTTTTCATTCAAACAAACACTGCCCAGGAGTTTGGGCATATTTCTGCTGGTTTTGCTGACTTCTCTCCATTACAAGAAAGTAACAAGTATCTCCTGCTGCACTACAGCACTAGTACATCCTTCACCAAAGTTACACCAGGAATGGATTTATTCTTTTACCTGACAAAGGAAATAGTAATCTGCAGGAATATTTTGGTATTTGTGATTAGACTATAACCTGACCAGTGATGGTATGGCTAACAGAAGAATCCTGGAACTCCAAAATCTCTAGAGGTAAAATCCTGAAAGAGTACCTAAAGATCAACAACAGTGGGAAAACACAGCACAGCAGTAGTGGTATCAGAGTTCAGCTTTACCAGGAGCATTAAACACTGATGTCATAGAGCTCTCTTGGGTTCATTGGGTTAGAATGTCTCCTACATGCACAGACTGTGCATGTAACGAACAGGCTGCTGTGTTGGCTCTAATACAATCCCTACAGAAGCAAAGAAAGTTAAGATTTAGGATTAGAGTGTATATTTAATGATATAGGATTTCACTTGAACCTCTTCTGGACTTCAGGCTAGAGAACTGTAGTGAGTTTTCCACAGTGTTTCAGATATTGAGATGGTGAGAAAAAATAATGTGGTGGGAGGTTTTTTCCTACCTTCTTATTTATATAGTTTAAGTATTCTAAGCAATATCCTTTTTTCTGATAATTAAATATAGTGCTTCTTTGCTAATGCACACTGAATTTACTCTTTGCATTTGCACAATAAGTTTCTGGCTCTATCAGGAAGGCTATAAATTAAGTGTATTCCATTTTTAATGCCTTTTCACCTCTTCAATAAGTATATTTCTTGAAAAATCTGGAATCTCTAAAGATAAGACTAGATCATATATATTTTAGAACTTTAAGGAAGATGCCTGTTGTAGACACTGGAAATACCTTGTGAAGAAAGCTATAGATTCCTATGAGGAACCTTCTGAAGGTTAAAAATTGTTGATTCATTCACCTGGTGAATTCTGAACTGAAGAATACAGATGGAAGAGCTGAAAGGAAAAAAGACAGTTCTCAGCTGGATGGTACACTTTTTCAGTAGTATGCTTAGTTCTACTAAAGCCAACAGAAGACAAATGTGTGGAATTGTTGCAGGACCAGAATTAGCAGAATTACAGGCAGAAACAGGGACCCTAAAATCTAACAGGTGAGATCTTTAAAGGACAGGTTTTTTTTCTTTACTTATATTCACTGAAAATATTCTTATTACTGCAAAATCATCATTTTTCTGGTTTTCCTCCTTCTGGGTGATATGCCTTGAAATTTTTAACTGGGTTATGGCTGTTCTCCAAGCTTTTTTTCATATACTCTTCCCTAGGCATTGGGTATTGGCTGCTCTCAGCGACAGGATAGTAGACTAGACCTCAAGTCTGACATCTTACAGCTGTCCCTACATATTTTTATTTCATCCCAACACTTCAATTTATCGAGGCTCGATCCAGGAGACATTTTGAGGAAAGACAATGCAACTGTTGGTGTCTTGTGCAATGTGCACTGCATTCCCAGTCCCACACTGGGGTATGCCGTGACTGCCCACCACTGCATACCCACCAGGGCCTTTGCAATGAACACAAGATGCTGGGGAAGACCTTGTGAATGGCCAGTTCTGTCCTGGTCTGCTCTGGGTACACAGCTAGAGCTGGGAACTGAGAAACCTTAAAAAGCTTAGCCCTGGAATTAGGGGTATTCTAGAAGTGAGGTGTCAGAGTACATTTTGCATGGGACCCTGGGAGAAAAAGGTAGTGATCTACATACTCTGCATCCATCTTTGCCATTACTTTTGCTGTTACAATGTCTAAAAGCTTCAGTACTCAGCTCAGAGATGTTTACTGGGCCATTTATGCAGTATGAGAGATGAAAACACCAGCTGAGTGAACAAGTGAACACCTACTGGAGAGGGAAACAAGTTGGCATGTTAAATAAAACAGTTCTGTTAATGCAGCCCTGGTGACATTTGTACAAAGCACATAGTGACATCTGATCCAGATGACTTGTACTCCTACACTCCTTGAAGTCTTACAGAAGCAGTTACTCCCTGCATTAGGCTGATGTATTTGATTCTGTCTTAAATCCATTGCTTTGTATTCACCCTTAGCACGTCATTTTGTTGATTTTTATACATTTTCCAGTTTATATTATTTGGATTTTGACTCTGCCCTTCAAAAGTTTACAAACCTTTCGGACTGGTATCATACAAACATTAATGAAAATCACTGAATAAGTAATTCCTTGAAGTAGTGAGTGGTAGTAGTCCTAGGACAGATTCTTCTTGAAGTCACCAGGACTTCCCAGGAAAATAAGGAATAGATAATAGTACATTGAATTACAGATCAGTGAGAAGTAGCATCACAAATACAGGAAGGATGAGAGCAATGATTCAACCTCAGCTACAAAAGACAATAGCTGGAGCAGCACCAGGCTACAGAAGGCTTTAATGATACATAGCTTTTCTTTCAGAGTGGGAGGCATATGTGAAGAGGGACACACCACTTGGGGTTGTGGATTTCTTTTTTGGGGGGGGTAGCATACTAAGAAAATTATCTTTCCAGTGACAAAGTGAAGCAAGTACAGAATGAGAAGAGAATGTGCAATAGTCAAGAGGACAAAATATAGCTGCATGAGATGTTGAAGTGCTTAAAAAGAAACAGACTAGATACTTCAGATACTAGACAAGGAAAACCTATTAGATTTACTCACTGTGTAGATGCCGAGTAATACCTTGGACGAAGCAGCCAGCTCTCTACATGTACTTTGCTCATAAGCTCTTTAATAAAGATACCCAACCTAATTCCAGATGAGTGTTTAGTCATCACAGAACCATTCAAAGATAGTAGCTTGCATGGTATATTATTTCCCTGTGAGTTGTTCAGCTGCCTGAATATATTTAGCACCTAAGTGGGTTACCTCTGCACCGTTTTTATTACGTAGGATAGATTTGCTCTGAACAACACAGCAATTGTATAAGAATTACTTGGTTTGAAATCCTAATTCCAGATGAGTGTTTAGTCATCACAGAACCATTCAAAGATAGTAGCTTGCATGGTATATTATTTCCCTGTGAGTTGTTCAGCTGCCTGAATATATTTAGCACCTAAGTGGGTTACCTCTGCACCGTTTTTATTACGTAGGATAGATTTGCTCTGAACAACACAGCAATTGTATAAGAATTACTTGGTTTGAAATGCAGACGCAACTTTTCTTTTCAGAATTGCTGCTGAAGTCACTGAAGTAAAAACAGCAAAAAAAAAGGAGGCTTAAAATGTCAGTATTAGCTAAAGAAGAAATGTGACTCCATTATTTTCATGTTTGTTAATGCTAAAATTGTCTCACACAGTTAAAATATTACAGTGATGTTTACCAAGACTGTACCCCCAGACAGTCAAGACACCCATACTCTCCCTGTCCACTTCTAGCAGAATCACTTCTAAATGTTGCTTTCAAAAGGAGAAATACAATTGCTTTTTTAACAGGTAAACTTTATAAATAAAAGCTTTGTGATGCTGGAAAGCCAAAGTCTGTATCTGCCAGTTTAATCTGGCAAGGGAATGAAGGGCAATAAAAAGGTTTTCTACACATACATTAGCAGCAAAAGGGAGACAAGGGAGACTGTGGGTCTATTGCTGAGTGGGAATGGGGACCTGGTGACAGAGGGCACAGAAGAGGCTGAGGCACACTTCACCTCTGTCTTTACTGGTAAGACTGATCATCAACAATTCCAGATCCCTGATGCAAGGAGGGAAGTCTGAAGCAAGGAATTCTCCTTTTCAGTGAAGAAGGATCAGGTTAGGGAACACTTGAACAACTTGAAATTACACAAGTCCATGAGACCTAATGGGATACACCCAGCAGTGCTGATGCTGTTGAACCATGTCATTGCAAGGCCACTCTGGATTATCTTTGAAAGGTCATGGTGATCCTGGGAGGTTCTTGAGGACTGGAAGAAAGCAAATGTCACTTCTGTCTTCAAGAAGGCAAGGAGGATCTGGGGAATAACAGGTGGATTAGTGTCACCTCAATCCCTGATAAAATGATGGAGCAAGTAATCCTGTAAGCCATTTCCATACATTTGAAGGACAGGAAGGTGGTTGCAGGTAGTCAGCATGTATTTGCAAAAGGAATATCATGGCTGGACAACCTGGTAGCCTTGCTAGCAGAGATTATGGGGTTGGTGGATGAGAAGAGAGCTGTGGATATTTTTTATCTTGATTTTATTAGGGCTTTCAACACTGTGTCCTATCACATTCTCATTGATACACTTAGGAACCATGAACTAGACAAATGGACACCGAGGTAGATTGAAAACTGGAGTAACTGCTGAGCTCAAATGGTTGTGACCAGCAACACAAAGTCTAGTTGGGATACACTAGTGGTATGTCCCAGAGGTCAGTACCAGAGCTAGAAAAGTTTAACATCTTTGTGACCTGGACAATGGGACAGAGTGCACCTTCAGCAAGTTTGCAGATGATACAAAATTGGGGAGAAGTGACTGATGCACCAGATGGGCATAATGACATTCAAAGGGCTCTCAAGAAATAGGCTAAGGGCCTGATCATGTTCAACAAACAGAAATATCAGGTCAGTGACAGACTAGGGGTAACTGGCTGGCAAGCAGCTCTGTAAGAAAGGACCAGAGTGTCCTGCTGGATGCCAAGTCGTTCATGAGCCAACAGTGCACCCTCACAGAAAAAGGCTAACAACTTCCCAGGCTGTATCAGGCAGAGCATTGCCAGGACAAGGAGGTGATCTTACCCCTCTGCTCAGCACTGCTGAGACACACCTGGAGTGATGCGGTCCATGCTGGGCTCCCCAGTCCAAGAGAGACATGGGAAAAATCTCATAATTAATGACTTGGATGATCTATTATAGGAGAGGCTGAGAGAGCTGGGACTGATCAGGCTGGAGAAGGGAAGACTCATGGGGATCTTATTAGTGTTTATAAATGCCTACTTGTGGGAGTATGAATATGGAGATGGAATTTTCTCAGTGGTGCCCAGTGACAGGATGAGAGAAATAGTCACAAACTGAAACACAGCAGATTCCACTGAAATATTAGAAAAAAAAATGTTTGCTGTGAGAGTAGTCAGACACCAGAACTGCTTTCCTAGGAAGGTGGTGGAGCCTCTCTCCTTGGAGGAGTATTTCCTAGCTTCATTACTTCTGATTCTGAGATGCAATTTTCTTCATCTCTTGGAGAATATTTCAAAGCTGATAAACCAAGCTGGTTCTGAAACTGGGAGATGAAAGAAGGATGGTACAGTTCTTGGGAAACAAATCAGCTTGGGGGTTTAAACCTCAGTCTATTTTGCATGCACCAATTCCTTATTTATGCACCACAACTTTGACTGTCAGTATGAGTAACTAAGTATTGTTAAGTATATCTAGCTTTATTCTTTGTATGGTTTCTTTTTCACAATTCCTAGGATTCACAATAAAACCACAGAATTATAGAATCATACAGTTTTAGGGGTTGGAATGAACCTTACAGATCATCTAGTCACAACTCCCCCTGCCGTGGGCAGGGACACCTCCCACTAGACCAGGATGCTCAAGGCCTCATCCAGCCTGGATGCTGGTGCCATAGGTGCTTATTCTTAACATAATTTCTTCTGTTGCAGGAAAAATCTACAGTGTTCTATTTATCAATAGTTCTTTGTATGTGATTGATGGGTTATCTCACACTGCAATGACTTCAACTTGGATATCTCACTGCTGTTCGTACCAGAAAGGCTGTACAAAATGCAGTGACTGGTACAGTGGATAGGTTGCAAATGATGTCAAACTTTCTCAGCTCCCAAGTATTTGAAGTATATTTAGTTGTGTGAGCAGACACAGTTAGATGTAGAGTTATTCTTGGTTACTATGGGTTAAATCTAATGCAACTCTACTGAAGCCTTTCATTTATGATGCTGTAACACAACATGAACTATGACCTCTGCACTAGTGAAATCAAATCGTTCATCTAAAAAAAATGTTGCCAAGCATTGCCTGAGAAACATTGCAAAATCAATACTCTTTGTAACATTACTGCCACTTAACAAATCATACCCAGGCCTCACACAAAACAGCCCCAAATAGGCTAACATATAACTTTTATGGCAGAAAATGTGTAGTACAGAGGAACTGCAGAAACAGAACAGTTGCTGGTAAGTATAAATATGGATATAATTCCATTGTTACAATTTTTTCTATGAACCCTTTCAATGTTATTTGAAGTCAGAGACCTGAAACTCCAATGTCTTGATTCAATATTTTTAATTTGTTTTAAAGCATTGAATCAAGTACGGTTTCTTTAGCCTTTATCTACTACTTTAGCTGTACAGCACAAATCTAATGAAAGTTATAGAGAAAACAGGTAATGGTATAGCATTGCAGTCACAAGCATATAAGTATGTAAGCCTGGGGACTTAGGTTGATCTCTGGATGCATAGATCAACAGGATACATAAAATCAGAAATAAATAGATGTAAGGTTTAGGGAACAAGCATAACTTTTTTAGTCTTGCTGGCATAGTGAATGCCAGCTGAATGCCAGCTTTATAACTGTGCTAGATGTACCCTCTAGTGTATACATAGTGTATGTTAACTGTTCTTAGTAGTGTTTAAAATGGTCCAGATTGTGACAGAACAGAGAACTGGGCAACACAGCTTGGAAATAGCAAGTGGGTCACTGCATCTTTCCAGCTTTCCCTCTGGAGAATTTCCATCTGCCTGGCTGGTTGCCCCCCTGCTGCCTGCCCAGGAGCAAAAGAGACAGGAGGGTTATTGCAAAAGGTGGAGAGAGCTTCAACCCCTTCTCCCATGAGCCTATTCCTAAAGAAAAAAAAGACGAGAGAGAGGAAACAGAAAGAATCTAAGAAAACGTCTTAACTCCTTCGTAGCGGCACCAAGCAAAGGATGGGGGCCACAACGAAGGAAGCAGGAGAAGCAGCCAGGACCACAACTGGTGCTGAAGGACTGAGTGAAGGGAGCAGATTGAGTTGGGACATGGGGAAAGATGTATTGCATGTTGGCAATATATTTAATGCAGTGATGGTGATGGATCCTCATATACATTTTTCAGGCTACTTTAAACACTGAGCTACCTACTTTAAACATACACCCATTGTCCCTGTCCCTCTCTTCCCTCCTTCAGTTTTCTCGCTAGATCACTAAATAGGTACTCCCATCAGGAGCCGTGGGAAAAAGATTGTTATCAAGGTAGCTGAACATCTTCTTCTTCTAAAGTGTGCAAGTTTAAGTTGCATATTCAGTCTCATCATATTTTCCTCTGACTCCTGTGCAATGTTCGACTTAAACTGATTTTCTGTCTTAGTGATCTTTATTGCTTTATATTTTACATCAGGACTCTTATTTATGACTCAGTCATCACAGTCATTGTTAAATACTGGTAGTCCTCACCATATTTACAGAAGAAGGGAATCAGGAGCTTACTGTTCAGGAATCCAAATAGTAATATGATGGGTTGAATTACGTGCTAAGTAGTAAAAATTGCATGCCTGTCAACAAGCAGAAAGTCTGTCTCTGATTCAGAATACAGAGGCTATTTTCTTCTATGGGTAAACGAGGCAGCATGATGCACAGCCTCACAGTTGGATGAGACAAATCCCCAAATGCATATCTCAACTACAGCTCCTAAGGGATCCCTGAATGCTTGGGACTCTGGAAAATGCTGGATGTTTCTATATTTCTGTTGTTGCAGGATATTAGAATGTCTAATATTCTTAATACAATGGAAGAAAGGTTAGCTTGAGAGACAAACTTCACTCACAGAATTATAGATTCATAGAATTTTAGGAATGCTAAAGTTGGAAAAGACCTTTTAGATCATCAAGCCCAACCATCAACCCAGCACTACCATCATGTTCACCATTAAACCATGTCCTGAAGTGCCTTGTCTACATGTTTTTAGAAAACTTGCAGGGCTGATGACTCCACCACTTCCTTGGACAGCCTGTTCCAATGCTTTACAACCCTTTCAATGAAGAAATTTTTCATAATAACTAATCTAAACTTTCCCTGGCACAACTTGAGGTCATTTCCTCTGGTCCTGTCACTAGGTGCCTGGGAGAAGAGACCAGCCCCCACCTCAATACAGCCTCCTTTCAGTTAGTTGTAGAGAATGACTAGGTCTTCCCTCAGCCTCCTTTTCTCCAGACTAAACAACTCCAGCTCCTTCAGCTGCTCAACATCAGACCGGTGCTCCAGACTCTTCCTCAGCTTCATTGCCCTTCTCTGGACACGGTCCGGCACTTCAGTGTGTTTCTTGTAGTGAGGGGCCCAACACTCAGCACAGGATTCAAGGTATGGTCTCACCAGTACCAAGTACAGGGGAATTATCACTGCCCTGGTCCTTCTGGCCACATTATTGCTGATATAAGCCAGGATGCCACTGGCCTTCTTGGCCACCTTGTTGGCCACCTGCCAGCTCATGTTCAGCTGCTATCAACTGGCAACCCCAGGTCTTTTTCTGCTTTGGCCCAACACTCAGCACAGGATTCAAGGTATGGTCTCACCAGTACCAAGTACAGGGGAATTATCACTGCCCTGGTCCTTCTGGCCACATTATTGCTGATATAAGCCAGGATGCCACTGGCCTTCTTGGCCACCTTGTTGGCCACCTGCCAGCTCATGTTCAGCTGCTATCAACTGGCAACCCCAGGTCTTTTTCTGCTTTGCAGCTTTCCAGCCACTCTGCCCCCATCCTGTAGCAATGCATGGGGTTGTTGTGACCCAAGGGCAGGACTGAGCACTTGGCCTTGACCTCATGCAATTTGGCTTTGGCCCATCATTCCAGCCTATCCAAATCCCTCTGCAGAGCCTTCCTACCCTCCAGCAGATCAACACTCCCACCCAACCTGGTTTCATCTGCAAACTTGCTGAGGGTGCACTTGATCCCCTCATCCAGGTCATCAATAAAGATATTAAGCAAGTCTGGCCCCAATACTGACCCCTGGGGAACATCACTAGTGGCCATCACCACTCTCTGGGCCTAGCCATCCCATCAGTTAATTCTGAAAACTCAGGAGACTACTCAGATATTCTGTTATCAGTTATCTGAAGCCCTGCACTGGTGGGCTGCACTTTTTACTTTACTTCTTTTTGCTAACATTTCTGCAGGGGGTATACACTATAAATAAAATTATACATATAAGAGTCTCAATTACCCAGCTTTAGAATTTATCTTGAGGTATCCTGTATTGTTCCAAAAGTGCCTGAATACACATTACATATATGTTAAGTAAAGATGCAGTGCAATACATAACCTGAATATTACATAAAGTACATGTAACCTGACATTTCATTTAGTTTCTGAGTGTCGCACAAAGTAAAAATGCATTTATTTTATTTAGAGAGATTCCCTGCTAAGCAGCTAAATCAGCTGAAATCGGTCATTTATTTTTAAAGTGAATCCAGTGCTCCTTCTGTCCCTGTTTATTCTTTATTTATATATACAGATATAATTATGCATATATGTCTGGATGAAACTGTAACTGCATTTTCCTCTGACTGTGAGCTTTAAATTTCTGCCATCTATATTTTGCTTCTGTGATGTCACTTCAGGGACATTTTATGCTTTCAGTAAACATTGCCTTGAGGTTCTTGAAAATATACTGCTTCTTTAAACCAAGATAGAACAGATGGAAACTTCATTGCTTAAACAAATGGCTACAGTTTTCTTCAGGGCACAAAATAGTATCATGAACTTGACTGAGAGCTTAGGAAGCTTCCAGAAGCTTTTAATCTGTATTTGTTGGCAAGAAGATTGAATTCACAAATTTTGCTTAAGACATAGTTTTGGGTTTGTTTGGGTTTTTTTTTCTTTTATTTTTTTCCTGTTTTGAAGCAAAATACTGGTTTCCTGATTCAAACAACCTTTTGGCTTAAATTGTTAATCAAGAAATTTTGCATGACAATACATGTTCTTGTTAGCTGTTGAAATTCCAGAGCAGGTGCAACAACCTAGACTATTTCAACCGACTTCACATTACTGTTACCAATTCCTGCAATTTAATTTGGCAAAAAAGTGCTGTGAAGGAGTGATATGAATTGTCAAATAAATGCTGTATTTTTTGTAGCATTCTTCATCCTTGAAAGGATGCATAGAACTCATTCTTGGCTATCCTACACCAGGCAGAAGCAGGCTTATCATTTTCCCATAATGTACATTAACGTAAATCGCAACACATCCTCTGAGTCAGGGTCTTTATTGATCTTGGTTCAGAACATGCTTGTATCTCTGTGTATGAGAGAGAATTATCCAAGTGCTTTTACAGCTGTTTTAATTTAAACTCCACTGATAAAACACATCTATAATAAGGTCTTTTGGAATAGTTCCCAGCCCTGACAGTTATCTATAAATTAATGGGAGTCATATACTTGTGCTTGTTTGGAAAATATGTACAACAGCCTAAAGCAGATAACAGAATTCACATCTGCTGGAGGATGCTTGTAGAATGTATAGACAAAGGTGAGACTTTGTTACAAGTCTCTAATTCTAGCAAGACAGTTATGGCGCTACTAATACTGGCAAGAATAAGATATAGAGTTTAGTTATAAAAATAAGCCCAATATGTTTCTGTGAAGCAACCCTAATTAGACTAATTACCTCTGGCCCAATCTCTAAGTTGCTCTTTATGGCATTGTATGTACTAACTTGATTTTGGTAAAGGTCCAGCCTTGCATTTCTTGCACCCACAAAACATCCACTAAAAGTCTGCACAGTTCACATTTTCTTAGCATTGCTTCAGGACCTGCAAATTACTCAAACATGGATGAGTCCTTAGCATCACATAGAGCAGATTGCCCAGGTGAGACTAAGACTTACACACCAAAGGTTAACCCACCTCCACTAATAAGTCGGGGAGGGCAACATGGCAGTTAGGTATCCCACCTGTGCTTGGATCCTACAGACTCACTTGTTAGAATTGACAAAGCCAAGACAACTGTGCAATGCCTCAGCTGTGCTCATAAACAGGACCTCAGTGCAGTGTAAAACAGAGAAAGATGACTCTGCCTGCAAGAAGACAACAGGAAGGCACAAAGGGAGTACAGAGCAATGGTGGGACAGTGCAGGTGAACATAGTGGGAAGTTGTCAAACATGGTAGCGATCTAGTCAAATATGTGGTTTTTTTAAGCACCTCTACAGGGTTTGGAGCAGGGACTGGAAGAAAGATAATGAGGCAGCTTTATTTAAAGGGAGCTGCCCTTTAAACATAAGCATGAAAGGCAAAGTGGAGAAAAAGATATGTAAGCTTGTTTGGAAACATCACCAGCGCATAAGCGAGACTGGTAGCATAAACTGACTGACAATCACAATGTGGCCTCCCAGCACCCCTAGGATTAGGGAGAGCATAGTCTGAAAGACTGTGATTGTGAGGATGTTACCTATTCATAATGCAGTAGTTTTAAGCTATTGGAAGGGCTATATAGACAAATACCAGGCTATCACTGCAATGGCACTCTGCATGGATAGCAGGAGGACGAACTTCATTTATTTAGAGCAAAAGAAAAGGATATAATAAGAACTGAGTGATAAAATCATGTTAGTCTAGATGAATTTAGCTATGAAGATGAGACTTTAACGAGAGAAAAAAAAAGGAAATAACTGAGCATTGAACACTGAAAATCTGCAGATAAGTCAGAGTCTGTGACAGTGCCTCAGCTGTGAATCCAGGTGATTGGCAGGTTGATGATTTCCAGGCTGACAAAGAAGACAGTAGGTAAAAGCTGTGTTGGATAAAGACAAGTTAATATGAGTTTAGCCATTTTTGAGCTTTAGGCTTTGACTACTCTCCCAGTCAAACCTGGGAAGGCGGTTGAGATCTTTTACTTCAGTAGATTTGTGCTTATTTATACTAGGGGATTATCTGGCTCATTAAGATAAAAATTGGATAGTGTTAATCTTTCCTTTGAAGTGTATACATGTAAGTTCTGTACCACATGGACAACAGTTCAATCTAACTAAAACACACTGAAATATGCTAATACACACACACACTTGCTTTTATAATGAATGATATATAAGGCTGGGCTGTGCATAGCATTTTTAACGGTATCTCTGAGCATTCCTTTGAAATGACCCATAGTAATAATTTTCTTTAATAGTTAATTTGACTTTTTCTTTAACTCAGGGAGGACCTGTTTCCAATCTTAGTTTGTCTAACGTCTCATTGAGTAAACCTGATTATAGTGATCCTCTGTTTTTTGCCACAATTTCCCTTGGACTGCACAAAGAGATTAACAGTATTGACTTCACCTATAGAACATTTTGAGAAGACTTGAAAGGCACTATATAAGATCTAGGCTCATCATTAGTCGCTTTTTCCACACATCATGATTGTATTCACACATAAGGGAAAATGTCATAGAAGGTAAGTTTGTTTCTCATCTATTTAAAAATCTTAAAATTGAGTACAGAAAGAAGAGTTCAGATTGCAGTTTAGATACAGGGGAAAAAAAAGTAAAAAAAAAAAACAACCAAGATATCTTATTCTAGCTCATGTACTTATTTCCTGAAATCTACTAAAATCCTAATGCTAAACTTTGTGGTTCACCAAAACCCAGTCTCAGTCATTCAAAAAATTTTTCAGCAGTCAATGTTCTAGTGAAAAGCTTCACTCACATTCTGAAATGTTGTCATTTTCTCTTTTTTGTCTGTCACAATTTCCTGTTGCCTCAAGACCAGACTGTCCATTGCCTGTGTGCACAATTTCAAGTCAAATAAGCATTTTGGGTTGTCTAGGTTGTATGATTGAGGGCTTATGGAATAAACATTTATCCTTCCAAAATCTAGCCAAATTAATTGCTTTGACAAACAGAGTGCCTGATATGGTATGCCAAAGAATATATAATAGTGGATGTTATATTTATTCTCTTTCAGTCTTGTGCCTGCATGAGAGAACACTGGAAATGTAACCAGTGGAGTCATGTGTGTAAGTGGTCATGACAGAAGGAATAGAATGGTGGCAAAAAACAACCAACTTTTAATTTTTCCATGTTTTTAATTTAAGTAACAACTCAAATTACAGTTTTAGGGAATAATCACAATTGATTATACTGCCTCTAGTTTGTGAAAAATGCTAAATGTTTCTCAGAGAGAATTATGTGGTTTATCCCAGATCAAGGACATCAATGAAAAAAGAAATGGGTTGGAGCCTTTTTTGATCATCAGCTAAAAGAAAGCAAACAAGACTTCAAATTCTGTGCAGAGAGTAAAGAGAATAATACCATCAAATCACCAAGGTAGCTCCTCTGGATATGTGAAATAAAAAGCAATTTTAATTACATTTGTACAAAAGCTTGTCAATAACATACCTTCAGAGCCTATCCCCATATTACCTGGCACGTGGATATATTGACCTACTCAACACTAGCACAAAGTCTTCTTCACAATGCAAACATCCTCATTACTCCCCAAACCCATTCTTCTCAGAAACATGACAAAAATAGAACTTATACTCTTTAAGAATGGATTAGTTAGGAAAGACAAAAGCCCACTATATCCCTACAGCATGGAACTGTACTGACTGCTTTATCTTGCTATCTATCACCCTAGGTAATACTTAAAAACACTTTCTATCCAAACACAGCAGCTATGGTCATCTCAAGGGCATTTCTGACTGTTCTCTTTGTATTAAGTCATTATGTTGTTGGGAGACCTTCTTTAGAAAGAGAGGCCAATGGTACTTGCTGTGCAGCTGCCAACCGGGACAAGAATTCCTTCATTCTTCATGAAATACGAAGGACTAATTTTGTCCCCTTCTTGTCTTCCACTGTGACATACAAAATGCTGGAAGAGAAATGAATTGCTTGATCGGAGCAAAGAATGGAGGCATGTTTGGGGTCTCTCTTTAGGACAACCATCACTTTTTTCCAAGACAGGGAGTGGGTATGTGTTCTTCCAGTGTTCATCTTGTTATTAAATACTGACCAGTGTTTTTTCTTTAAAGGATTAGAAATTTTGAGTATAATGTTGCATATCATGTTGCATTTGCAATAATCCCCTGCATCATTCATCAGCCAGAAAAGGACTCGAGTTCATCAAGGAAGGAAGTAAATAATAACAATTAATCTGTCCAGTGTTACTTAATAATAGCCTGAACTACTCCATGGAGCCAGGAATAATCACCACTAAGTGTATTATATAGCAGCTGAGGAAAACTGATTTATAAACCCAGCTGTCAGGCTGCAATCTAATGGTGACTGCATCATGCTGAGGAAAGATGTAGTAATTTGGGAAATGACCCCACTGAATATTGTGGAAGACAGCCTCCTATCAGTAGCTACATCTACACTACTCTCTATATCACCCTTAAGAGCTGGCCCCCAACCCTGGCTGATGCTCTAAATTTCTGCTTCACAATTCACTCCAAACGAAATGTCCTTGGTGATGTCAGCTCTTCTGCAAGATTTTGCCTGGTACCCTTTTGCTGCACAGGATATGTATCTGCAACAGACTCTCTGATAAGAGATTCTGACTCTCACTTTCTTTGTTCCAGATCTATAGAAAAAGGCCATCTTTTGGTATCCTGTCTAGCATGGTCTGATAACACCCATGCTGGACTGGTCCAGATTGCTCAAAACCATTTTGAATTCTTAAGGCACAGTAGAAATGCCACTCTATCCCTGTTCTGTTATAGGAGGAATGATTTTTCTATAGTCAGACTGTCATCTAAAGTCCAGCAGAGAGTGAATAATATCACCTGGAAATTAGCCATGCTACACCCTTAGATGACATGGCATTATCATTGGATCTCTGCCTTTGCCTGTCCCTATCACTGGTTTTATCTCCCATCCTTCCTTCCAGCCTCTCTTCCCACAACTCACTTTGTGAAGAAGTCTGAAGCTGTAATCTCCTCTGTGCTAGGTGATAATTTAGGTTCTTCAGTTGACTGTCCCTGAGTATTCCCAGCTTCTGCCAGTAGTACCAGCTCTTCTTTGTCATCACAGTCACTTTGCTTTGGCACCTGCTTCAACTCTCCTTAAATAGGTTGGAGGTTCTCCCATCTGCAATGTCACTCTGCCCCTGGCAGGCATTCCACTCAGGGCACAAACATGATCACCCATTTTTTTTACCATCTTTCGCACACTTACATAATGTGCTTCCTTTAGAGAGTGCCTATAGGTCTGCCAAGGAAATGGCAGATGTGTGTCTGCATGTCTGCCCAGACAGAGTGTTCCCAGCCAGAACACTCTGAGTGCCTATTATACAGCTCCTGGAGCCCAGCAGGGGTTAGAGCAAACCATACTCTTGATGGCATAAGTATATAGAGACCTGCTGTCCTGTGTACCTTGTATACCAGCAGAGATCAAGGTCTGACAGCTGAGCCTGGGCTGGAAGACTCTTGGGTAGCAGCAGTCTCCCATCAGCTTCAGGGAAGAGGAACCACTTCTCAAACAGAACCCTGTCACCTGGTCTAGGCCATCCATTTTCCTGTCTGACCCACCTTTACCAGCAAGTAGTGTCCTGACAATGTGTGGCTATGCCTCCTGGTAAGAAGAGGTCATGTATAGTTATTGACTTCACTGTAACCTGCTAGTACAGTCTCCAGAAGATAGTTGTCCAAATAGGACTGGCTGGACGTAAGGGGCATTTGGGCACTTTTTAATAGTGTGATTATAATCTTGTAGGCTCATCACAGTGCAAATCAGTGCATCATTTTTACAGCCATGGATGGGCAGGCCACAACCACTACATCATCCTTCCAGAGCAGTCAGGTCTTCAGTGGCACAGCTGGCATCTTTCCTGGCTGCTAGGAGTCAGTGTATGACAGTACATGAATGGTACAAAACATGCAGCTTCTGAAAAGCCACAAAATACAATTTGGCATCATGTCCTGACTAGGTGGACTGCAAAATCCATGAACATCTGTCTGGGAGCATCTTGTCAGAAAGTCAGGCCAAGCACGTTCAGAGTGAACATGACAGCTGAGCATGAGAACAGAAGTTTGGAGGGTACTCCTGTGGCTGAGCAGTTGGCATACCTGAGGGTGTTTCTATAAAACAATGTGAATGTTTTCCTTTGGAAGGTGGTATTACAAAGAATTAGTGAAGGACTACAGTGCCATTTTTAACTACTGAAAATAGGTGAGCATAGATCTCTTAGCTTATGGAAATAGAACATAGAAAAAGACAATGCAATCATTGCAATGTAACTCCTCTGTGGTGGTAAGCAAAGAATAATGTACTTTTCAGACAAACCAGCCTTATTGTTGCTATTCTCAAACAGAAGAAAACTTTCTTAGGTTTAACTTGGAAAAGAAAAACGTTTCTTGCTTTCTGATGCATCATCGGGAAAATGTTGGCATTTTTGAGAAATATCAGCCTGAATGGACAATATGATATCTTTCACTGTGGCTGCATTGCAAAGATCTCTTTGGCTATTTCAGATAAGTACCTTTTTGGTACTTTTGGTTGTTTCTTGTTAATGGTGCCTTTTGCTGCAGTTCAAACCTATTTTTTCTTCACTGAAATATCTGTGCTGAAGTCCATGTGGTCTAAGGCAGCAGCCTATGGTATATATTGGCAGGAAGTTAGGAGATGTCATTTCCATTTCTACTTCTGCCAATAACCAGCTGTATGACCCAAAACACCAGCTCAAAAATTCCCTTACATATTCAATCTCTAATGGAAAGTTTACAATGTTAGACGGTGTTGTTTTCTCTCTAGTATTTGCAAGTATTTTACATACTACTAACACAATACAGTTTGGGACAGGGTTAAAGGTTGCCTGCCCTCAGCATTCTCATGCCAATCCAGACAAAAAGTATAAATTCAAATCCCCCAGTTTTCTCTGTGTGATTTCTTTGATGAGATTATGAGTTGCATGTGCCTATTAACATTACCTATCTCTTATCAATTGCTCCCTCATGTGGGGATCTGTTAATATTATGTATAGTTAAAATAAAACATTTTTACATAACACACAAACCCAAGAGTTTTCTAGCTGAGGATTCATTTTGCATACAAATATGTGAATCATTTGGTCTCATAAATGTTATTGCTCATTCCCCTTAAAAGAGTCACCCTGTTCCACAGCAAAGTAGATGCTTTGCAGTATTTATCAGTCTGGGAAGTCTGCAAACCAAGCATACTGAATTTGGGACCACAGTATGGCCACTCCTGCTGTATTTACAAATGGATGTTTCCTGTAGACATGGCGCTGAACTGTGTGTGCCACAGTGAAAGTTCCTGGTCTCATCATTCCCATCCTGTGCACATATCTGATAATGAACAATAGCTGGTATGGCTTTTTGTATTCCAGGCTTGGTATATAAGAGAGATTGTCAAACTTCAAAGAAAAAAAATGCCACTTGCTGTAAGCTATAAGAGCATGTCTCATAAGCAGGTAGGATAAAATACATAGGTAGAATGACAGGCCAGAAGACAAGTATAATTTAGTTATTATTTCTGATCAATGTTGCTTTGTGCCTAGCAGATTAAGTCCTCCCAGTCACCTCTGATGGTGCACAGCCCCACCCTGTGTCATACTTCCGTATCCTAAGCAAACAAAAATGGGCTAATGTTGCCAATCCTGATGTCTCGAAAAGTTTATCACATCATAGAATCATAAACCGGTTTAGATTGAAAGGGACCTTAAAGACCATCTCATTCCAATCCCACTACCATGGGCAGAGAAGTCACCCACTAGTCCAGCATGCTCAAAGTCCCATCCAACCTGTCCTTGAACACTTCCAGGGATGTAGCATCCAAATCTTCTCTGGGAAACTGGTGTCTCATCACCCTCACAGTTTTCCTAATCACTTCCCTCAACCTGTTGGCTACACTTCTTTTGATGCAGCACAGGACACAACTGGGTTTTGAGGCTGTGAGCACACACTGCTGGGTCACAGTGAGCTTCTCATTCATCAATATCCCCAAGTCCTTCTCCCCTGGCATGCTTTCAATCCATTCTCAGCCTAGCCTGTATTTGTGCCTGGGATTGCCCTGACACATGTGCAGGACCTTGCTCTTGGCCCTTTTGAACTTCATGAGGCTCTCATAGGCCCACCTCTCAAGTTTGTCAAGGTCCTTCTGGATGGCACCCCTTCACTCCAGTGTGTCAGCTGCACCACACAGCCTGGTGTTGTTGTCAAACTTGCTGAGAATGCACTCAATCCCATTGTCCATGTTGCTGACAAACATGTTAAAGAGCGATGGTCACAACACTGGCCCCTGAGGAACACCACTTATCACTCATTTCCGCTTGGACATCAAGCTGTTGACCACAACACTTCCAAGTGTAGCCATCTAGCCAATTTTTTATCCACCAAGAGGTCCATCCATTAAATTTATGTCTGTTCAGTTTAGAGACAAGAATATTGTGCGGGACAATGTTAAATGCTTTGCACAAATCCACCTAAATTATGTCAGTGTCAAAAATGTCTTTAGATTTTTATTTTTATTTTAGTCACTAGGTAAATCTCTAAATTGTAGACACAATCCCTTCGGGGCTTTACTTTTCCATAAGCAATATTTATTTACAGAAGATCTGGCAAAAATTAATGAAGGCCTTTTATGCACAGCTTCACTCCATTGCCTGAAACATCAGCTTTAATAAAGCAAGTCTGGTGATTGATTAGATAAGAAAACCTTGATTACTGAGGTGAACTCCCATGAGTACAGAAAATAGACAAAAATTTGGCTTATAGTCAAGGTTACTGAGAGGAGACTATATCCTATACAAGAATATATTTGGTAGTGCAGTATTTCTATACATCTCAGGTTTTTGTATGCATGGGCATAGTCAGTAACTTAAATACGGCTAATTTTTATGTATTGCTTTATAACTAAAGACATGAAGTAAACTAGAGATTTTGATTATATTACAGAACCATAGAATCACAGCATATTCGGAGTTGGAAGGGACCCACAAGAATCATCAAAGTCCAAATCCTGGCCCTGCACAGGACAGCCCCAATAATCACACCACGTGCCTGAGAGCATTTTCCAAGCACTTCTTGAACTCAGTCAGGCTTGGTACTGTGAAAACTTCCCTGAGGAGCCTGTTGCAGTGCCCAAACGCCCTCTGCGAGAAGAACCTTTTTCTAATATCTAACCTAAAATTCCCCTGACACAATTTCAGGCCATTCCCTTGGGTCCTGTCACTAGTCACCAGAGAGAAGAGATCAGTGCCTGCTCCTCCACTTCCCCTCACAAGAAAATTATATACAGTGATGAGGTTTCCCCTTAGTGTCTTCTGTTCCTGGCTGAACAGACTATGTGACCTCAGCCACACCTCATATGGCTCCTCCCAAAGGCCCTTCACCATCCTCATTGCCCTCCTTTGGATGTTCTCTAGTAGCTTTGTATCTTTCTTATATTGTGGTATTCAAAACTGCACATAGGACTTGAGGTGAGGCTGCACCAGCGCAGAGCATGTGCAGGACAATCACCTCCCTCCACTGGTTGGCAATGCTGTGCCTGATGCACCCCAGGCAAATGACCTTGATTCTGCTTTTTGTGTATGTTTTAAAAAAGAAAAAATATCAGATCTTTACTTTTTCCACCTGGCAAGATACGTAATATTGACACACTGCATGGGACATTTCAGGTTTATTTATGTGATGGACAGCTTGTATGAAAAATTTGTCATAGTCCCAATCTGTACTTTTTATTGCTCAAGTAGGACAGAGAAAACTCAGAATGACCTTTGAGTATCAAATCTTCTTTTAAAGTCAGATTGATGGTTTCCCTTCTTTTCACTCTCCTGTGCCTTTTTCTCAGTAATGCATAAAAGCCTGGAATAAAATCTCCAGTGTGTAATGCATAACTAATTTTATTTTTTTACTCCAAGCCCTAGCAATTCAAAAGCAAGTAAACACCAGCAGGCTGCATTCACTTACACTATGCATGTTGATGCTAATTGCGGTTCCCTAAGCATTTTACATTGTTTGCACAAAATAGCATTGCTTTGCCTTCAAACAGTCAGTTCAGTGACAGCTGGAATGAGTTTATCTCATACTGCTTAGTGTCAGGTGCATTCTTACAGCTTTCCTGTCTCCTTTTGAGGGCTAATTAATGCATTCTTCTCTCTTGTTTAACATTTACATTTAAACAGCTGCATCTCATTTGGATATAATGCAAAGATGGCACCTGGCTTTCTTTCCCTGTGTTAATTCTAGGAGCTTTTATTTTCCTCTCCCTCCCTTCACCAAAGATCC
>NW_008677520.1:29721-33294 GCF_000695815.1 Acanthisitta chloris | reverse complement strand
GAAATGAACCAAAGCGGCTGTAAATGGAAAGAGCTGCTATTCATTCACAAACAGCGAGCATCTTCCCAGGATCCTTCACAGCTAGTCTCCTTAGGATACTCGGGATGAGAGCAGAATGCAAAACTGAGTCCTTGAGCCTTTCATCAGGCTGATGCCCTTGTAGGGCTCTGGTCACCTCAGGGGCTTGTTCTTTGTTCCAGCCCTTTTTGTATTTTGGATTGTTTGTTTGGCTGTTTTTTTCCCACATGAACAAATAGTTTACAGGAAAAAAAGAAACAAATCCTAAATGCTATGGCACTAGGAGGGCATGGCGAAATGTACCTGTGGCAGTTCCACAACACCTCATATTACATGTTAGAAGGAAGGGGTGCAGAGGTGAAGCCCACTCTGTCTTCAGAGGTCCACACGGGCCCAAGTTCTCCAAGAAGAACGTCTCTATACAGAGATGCACTCAGGACTGCAGCTCAGCCTACAGGCACTAAGCATTTCTCCAGTTGCAACAGTACCTTTCACTATGATCTTGGTGCAAGTAGTACAGCTGTACTACATTTTGTGGTTCTTTCCACATTTGCAGTTCTCCATCTCATCAACTAGATGATTTCTTAATACTATGGAAAAAAAAAGAAAGAATTTTTCCAAGTAACTTTGGGAGATCCAAGGACAAAGATCTCTCTATATATACCCCTGGGGGACATACATCATCTTTGCTCATTTTTTTTGTAGTTTTTTTGTCAGCAAAATATTACTAGGGACATTAGATATTAACTCTGTGCTTGAAAGAAAGACTTAATTAGGCTGCAATAATCCAGATAATAATAATGGTATAAACACATATGAGAGAATTAATGAAATAGGAAAACCAGACTGTGATCATAAGGTTAAAGGCCATATGTTTATTGATACAAGTTAATGATGTAATTTTCTTATTTCTGTGCAATTCATTTCAATTTCTTAAAAGGGAGGGGGAAAGAAAAACCTTTTCTCCTTGGAAAACATTATAACAGGAAGCAACTGAACTCAGGAGGTATGTCCCACCTGTCCTGCCAGGAGCCAGCAGGACTGCAGTGCTGATGCAGCCTTCCCAACTTGGGGACCTGGGGATAACAGGGTAACAACAGACCTTCTCTCCATCTGCCAACTGCTGGAGGGCAACAAGACACACACTTCGCCAAGGAGCTTCACGGAGGTTGGTGCTATTCCTGTGGAATATTTCTCTCCCTGTCAGGAAGGGATCAGCCTGCAGCTTGGTCCCTCTCTGTTTTGTCCCAGGCCTGTCTCTGCCCTTCGGTCTTGCCCTGGAGGAACCAGAATTGGTACCCCCTTTCCATCCTCCTCCCATTTCCACACTTCTTGTCCTGATCCCCTTTCCTGCCTCATTGATTCTGATTTTCCTAATCTAATATGACGGCTCCTTGGAAAGCTTCTTTTGCCAGCCTACCAGCTTCCACTTGATGGCTTCACTTTGCCAGTCCAGACCTTCCTTTATTTTTTTGCCCCTCTGCCAAACTACAGGCTGCTTGCACTGCTATGCTCCTCCTAATCACTCCTCATTCTCTTCTAATGTCAATGAAATAATTTCTCCTTTCTCATTTGCCCAGGATTGGTTTGGAGAGCTTCAAGAGACTCTTGGCATAGGTACTTAGGCAGGACTGGACCTATAACTACAAAAACTGGGAAAAAAAAAGTCCTTCCTGAATAACACACTGTATAGGACTGCACACAGGACAGGATGTTTCAGAAGACTTAATTGTGAAGCTGTAGAACATCTCAGTGTGTGTAGCTTGTATTTTTTCCCAGTAGGTTTGTATCAGACAAGTTTTCAAAAATGACAAGTGGCACATCTGGTTTGGAGGCCAGAGCCCTCCAACCCAAATTTCCAGTCTATGTATGAAATTATGGGGCACTACAGCATCTAAAGAGGAAGAGAACCAAGGATGCATTTTTCTGACTACATATCTTTATCTGAGCTTGCAGTCACTGAACATTCAGAGTACTAAAGAGAGAAACAGGCACTTCTAAGACTACTAAAGTAGTCCAAGTGCTCATTACAAAGGTGTCCTAGGAGGATTATCTCACATACAAACCTCTAAAGTATATACAGATCTCTAAAGTATGGATATCTAAAGTAAGGTAAAATTTATATCAACATTCAACTTGAGCAACCTCCTTTCCAACCTCCTACTTAAAAACACCCAATGGATATTTACTAAGCCACTCTATGCAGAGCAATGTGGGCCCTGAGTGTAAAACATTACCAGAGCATTGCATATGGGAAGTGCCAAGCAATCCTAAAAAGATAAGCTGTTCTTTTACAACACAGAATTTTATTATTCATTCTTTTACCTTAAAAACATTGACCTTTTATGTTACAGCAGAAGTACACTGTCTCTGAGGAATAGGACTGCACTGAAGATAGACTGTTGGTTCTCATAATCCATTCTGCATACATAAATTTGCTGTTTCCTCAAATATATTAATGATATAATCACAGAGGAGCTATCTACATTGATCGTTATGTAAAAACTGAAGCTTTTTAAACAGCCTGTCCTTGCACAAAACCTTATTACCAACTTGGACATTAGCACAAAGTTTGGAACAAGGAGTTGGTGTTGTTGCCAGCTTCTACGAGAAAAAAAGGAAGAAGAGATGAGGTGGTTGTCATTTTGTTCTTGTTTTAATGGAATATTTTATTTTTTTTTATTTTTCCACTGGAAGAGTCAGCTCCTTCAGAACCTTAATTTGCCTCAGGAGCATATTGATTTTAACAAACAAGTATCAAAAGACAGTCTTTAAAGTGCTTCTTTTAATTCAAGTGATGTTAACGTGCTTCATGGACACTGACGGAATAATTTCATTGAATTTGAGTAATTGCATTCAATAAATGTTTCTCTGAGAAGGTAGAAGCATTTTACTTGGGTTTGTAAATTTTGTTCCAGTTCAAGTTCTGAATTACAGTTTTCATACTGCGGCTGTACTTTACATTTTCTTCTTTCCAGCCTGGCTGACATCTTTCACTGTAAGTCCCTCTTTTCATTATTAATAATGGATCTTGACCTTTTCTCTCCTTCGGAAACAGTTCAGCCTGCATCAAGGCTGAAGCTCGGGGAAATAATACATGATTTGATCCATGTTAAAAAATCATAGTGACATTTTCTTTGAGCAGCAGTAAAGCTATTCTATGGGGCAAGAGCTTACATCCCAATGAAAATTTAACCTAAAAGAACTTTTAAAAATTGTTTTTCACAATACTAAAAGACACATTCTTGAATCTGTTTCAGCTCATGGTGCTATCTGAGCCCTATATCCTCTTCTCACACAGCAATGTTCATTCCTCTCACCAGCATAGGGTACAGGGATGTCAGTGCTATAACCAGAGATCAGCTGAGCACATTCAGTACCAGAAAGGGATGGACACTGAGTTTTAGAGGTATCTTGTGCTTACCATGACTGTCTTTCAGGCACCTGAGTTGTACAGAGGGAGAAGCAGGTTTTGTGAATATAGAACAGCAAAAGCAAAGATGGGGGAAAAGGAAAAAAACAGGAGGATATTCAAATGTGAAGAGTAACAGTGAC
>NW_008677520.1:28237-29708 GCF_000695815.1 Acanthisitta chloris | reverse complement strand
AAGAAATTGGTCAGAGAGAGGAAGAGTAAATATTAGATATGCAAACTGGGACTAAAACTATGGGAGTGATTTTACAGCTAGCAGCTCTGGAGGGTAACAGGATATATATGTGGCAGTGGAGAGACAGGGCTAAAATCTCTGGCAGTTCATCCCTTCTGATAAAACACATGAGCAAATGGTCAGAGAGTGCAAGGAGGTTAATTAAAGCCACAGAGAAACAAGGAGCAGATGAAGAGAGTCTGGCAGAGAAAGACAATTACAGGGCTTGGGCTGTATGAAGGGAAGAAGATACTAAGGTCAGTGATAACACTGACAAGAGCAGCCTGAGAGGAAGGTCGCTTGAGTCGGAAGACCTATGCAAGGATTAGAAACTTCTGTAGGTTTATGTGATGGTGACCTGTAAGGATGATCGATTCTGTGGAGTCAAGACCCTTGCCTGAAATTATGTACTGAGTTCTGGTTTTACTGCAGAAAAAACAACACAACAACAGAAAGATGGTTCCAGAGAAACTGACTTTCAGGAACCAAGAAAAAATTACAAATAGATGTGATTATTTTACTGCAAGATAAAGAGAAGATAAATAAGAAGGTGTAAAATAGAGACATACAAACTAATGAGGAGCAGTCAGGTGGTAAATTGAACACCGGTCTGTACTTTCTCCATTACTTGGTTGTAACAGGGGGACAACTGGGGAAACAGAAATGCAGCAGATGTAAAACCAGTTAAAGGGAATGTGTTTTTCCTTCTTGGCCTCTAGAACATCTTCTCATAAGGCAGCAACACATCCAGAAGTTCAGCATGACTCAAGAAGGGACTGAACATTCGCATGGATGAGACCATGCAAAGTTACAGGCTTATAAACTGTAAACAAATCAAAAAAGTTGCAAAGGATGGAAGACCCCTGCCTCAGGATATTTACCAGCTTTAAATGAAACAATGAGAAAGAAGCTTCTTCCTTAGGAGCAACTTGTGAGATTTCCAGTCTTATACAACTCAAGAAAACTTTATCATATAATAACATTAAATTACTCTTCTCTTTTTGGTGTTTCTCTATATTTATTTTCAATAATTATATGCTCTTTTTGCAGGCTGTCCCTTATATGCACATTTATGGCTATGTTTGGACAATTCTTGTGATGTGCCAGTCATTGACTGACAACTTGTCTAGATGGATATTTACAGAATCTACTGGCCCCTGGTGACTCTTGCTAGGGATGGGCCTTAAACACACCATTCAAATCTGGCTTGTATCCAAAGTTAGAAATGCTGTTGTTAGCACTCTGGAATAGGTGTTAATCATGTGTTAGCTCAAAATCTGATCTCTCTCACTTAAATTAGGATGGGAGACCTCACGCTGAGGGCAGGCTGTTACACAGCCATCTACTGCAGAGGGTGCCTCTGCCTTACTCAGGGGAAAGCTTAATATTGCTGCAGACAACACATTGGCCTAGCAGGCTCCATGTTGCTATC
>NW_008677520.1:21602-28216 GCF_000695815.1 Acanthisitta chloris | reverse complement strand
CAGGAATAGATAGCTGAGGACTACCACAGAAAAACATCATTGTAGATTCTCCAGTCTTTACAGGCCCGAACTTTCAGGGGCTCAGATTCAGCAAAGAACTAAATAATGTGAGCTCTAGGAACTGTACATCTTTACATACTTTATAAATCAATGTCTTTCATTCCATCTATTTCTAGTTGCTGCTTGCAAACAGTAAGGAAATAAGAATATTCCTTTCCCCTGAAAACAAGCCATTCAGTGCTTCAAAATGATATATCAGCTCCTCAGAGTATGCCAGTACAGGATCTTCTGTTGAGTTAAAGCTAGTACAGACCACCTGAGTCCCAGAGGGGTGACAATGTTGTTTCAGTTGAGAGGAAGAATGAGATTTTTAAGCAAATTGCCTATTGTCTCTTTCTGCTGTGCTTTGATTTGCACCACAGAGTGGTCTCAGAGTGCATGACCTGGATTCCTTCTGGATGAAGCTAAACTGGAAGATGTACGCTTGGGAGTGTACTTAATGCACTCCAGCTGCAAAGGACACTCAGGTCATGGGACCAGTTTAGGCCTAATATAAAACTGCTGAAATGTGCATATTGCAGATGTCAGGCCCTAAGCATCAACTGTTACTTCTGTAGATCTTACTTGTCCACATTACTTAATAATATAGACTTAGCAAAAGTCACTAAATGACCTAGAGAAGCCTAAGAGGAACAACTGCATAAAAACTGCTTTTTCCAATGCAATATTCCTAGGAGTTCAGGCAAAATTACCACATACTAATGATCTACTTTTCTTCAGAGGTACCAAGGCATTTATCAACAAAATATCTAGCCACTGTAAAATAAAATAAAATAAAATAAAAGTCCTCTAAAATTTTGAGTACTATTTGAAGATTATTTTTTATTATTTTTTCCCCTCTTCTTTTATTTTTGCTAACTTGCACTTATGATTGCTATCAGCAGGTAGTTATATGTCTAAATAATAAATAGGATCCTTAATTTTGGTACTGTGTTTGGGAGGTGCAAAGCATTATGTGACTGCTATGTATTATTAAGCTGAAGAGAAGGCAGATTAATGAGGAAGCCATTCTGCTCTGGGATGCAGGGGCTGTATTAGCTTTTATATAAAACCTTAATCCTGTTTTTGTGAACATCACAAGCTCCTGTTAATTTGTTTATGTAATGCCATTGGAACCAAAACACCTTCCTTGTTCATCTTTAAGCGATTAAGCAGGTTACAATAAGGTACTGAGGTAGATGGATGGCACAGTACTTCATAAGACAAACAGAACAGTAATTACTTATTCTCTGGAAAATAAAGAGAGCCTTGACTTGACCTTATTTCCGTATTGATGATACTTACAATTTTTATTGAAGTTTTAAAGTTTTTCTTAATTTTTCCATTCCTTTATGTTCTACTTTATTAAGGACAAATTCAAATGTTCATGGTTGCAAACAGAATTAGTTCAAAAGACTTAAAATGCAAGTAGCATGCAAAAAACCCCAAGCCAAACAACATTTCCTTTAAAACTTTTGATTTCTGTGACAATCCAAAGATGTTTTGGACCAAACTGCTTGTGAGCGACACTGATGGCTGTAAGAAAAGCATTTGAATTAACTTCTTGTCTTCTGATTTATCTTTTGATTCCTATATATCAAAGCTCTGCTGTAGCTCAATGCTCAGACGCTTCTCATCAGGTTTACAAAAATACAGCTGGGCACTGTCTCAAGTGGCAGATCAGAACCAGACCCATGTGGCACCATTCCAGGTTGAACCTAACATTCTCACTGGCACTGTGGAACCTGGCATAGACTGAAAATGCCAGGGAGGTTCAGAGATGGACTGGAGTATACTTTTAAATTATGGCTATTCTACATTGACAGAAGAATCATTCAGAGAATATGAATATATGCCTAAAGTATGTCTACATTTAAAGATAACTTCACAATATTAAACTGAAGTGAAACATTCTCCAGATGTGCTGGAGATAGAGCTTGCCACTCATAAATTACCTCATGTGTGAACATGCTTATTCACTATGGAATACCTCTCACAGATATTTTATTCCCAAGTACCTTTATGTAGGTAAGCATTTCATGAAAACAAGATGAAAGTCCCAGTATCTGAAAGGCAGAAAGTATCAACGTGCAAATTCAATGATGACTCCGTCTCAACTCAGTGCTGCTGGATTTGAAAAACAAAACCCAAAAAATTTTTCTCTACAAAGATCAACAGCAAATCTGCTAATTGAAATGGTGAAAGGGGGTGAGGGAGTGGGGGATGGGGAAGAGGAGAGTATAGTCACATATTGTAAGTCCAAGAAAAGACTTTTTCACACAGTCCTGCAATAACAGTTCTCAGGATTTTTCCAAAGCTACTCTTGCATTACACCTTTGACTTCCAATATTCTCTTATCCACACTGCTAAGAATGGATTGAATAGTCTCACTCTGAACTGATCTGGCTTCACCCCAATGGAAAATCTTCAAGTATGTTATCAAGTTGTCCATAAAATTTCTCTCAGGTTGGCCAAATTGGATGAGTGTATTATGATTCTCACTGTAAAAAGAGCCTCACTGGAATCACACTGCAGGTCATTCAGGGAGCCCTTGACTGGGTGCATCTCCTTGAAGTTCTTGGCCACAACACATACCTTGGGCTCCCCACACATCATTGCTTCCCTACAGAGTAACAATACCAGACCTGTACTCCTCCTCAGTCATACTGTCCTTATGCATGTTAACTCCCTCAGCTATAACTGACGGCTCCTTAATCAGCTAAGTCTTTTTCCAGGCTGCTGCTTTTCACAGCACAGTCTACCACACTGCAAGTACAATCTGTGCTCCTTACAGATGTGTGGTCTAGCACTAAATTGTTACAAGTTTTCAAAACTAATAAAAGTTTCCTAGTAAGGGCTTTTATATCTTCTTCTAGAAGATATCTCTGTGAATATTTAATAAGTATTAATTTTAAAATGGAATTTAATTTGCTTTTCCTGAAAAATGTTCTGTGTGATCTTTGCCTTAAAAGTTTCTATTGTTATCGCAGAAATTAACTTGAAAGCAGATAATTTGTGGTAATGTGCTGCTAATGCTGCCAAGAAATATATCCTTAAACAAATACAGGTTTCATTCCAAACCTTGCTTTGGGATCTCAGGCAGCCATGAGTCAGATTTTCTGTATTGCAAATACCCAGGCTGTTCCAGGGGTTCAAACCTTAGATGTAGCTATGCAGCCCTAGGACCAAGCCATAAAGTTTAAATTTTTCAATTGGATCAGTGTTATACCATTTCCTGTAGTCATTTTCCATCTGACAGGCCTCCTACCTGCCCCAGTGCTGGTATGGGCATTGTATCAATGTTGACATGCTTTTTTGAGAGTCTTGTTACACAGCATAGCTTCTGATTTTGCAGGCTTGATAAAACTTGATACTGTGTTCTATAAATGGCTACTTCTGGCATCTGCTGCTATCAGTCCTTAACAGTGCTGGCATTAGATTAGGCAATGCAAAAAAAACAATTTTGAATCACCCACATTAGCACAGCAATGTATTATAGCAGTGGGAAGTTCTTTTTGGCCTTCCAAGTGATAATACAGAAGAAATATTAGCAATTTTCTTTGAGCATTAATTGAATTGATCCTGTTCTGATTACCATGATCTGCAAACAGCTTCTGCAATGTACAGAGGATCTAATTATTTCAAGAAGAAACGGTCCTGTAAATCTGAGGTATAGTTAGTATGTGTATGGAGTAAATAGTCTTGCAGTTCATAACCCTGCAGGTCACTCTCTCGTTATACTGCAGAAAAGCAAACAGAAATATCAGAGCCATGAGTAGAAAGGACTGTATCTGGCAGACAAATGTACACCATGTAGTCCCATGTGCTTCTCTTTGAAGTCAAACGATGTGTGAGGAATTTAGAGCAATGTAAGGACAGTCAGAACAAGGATACCAAGGCATCTCACAAGGCTTCAGCAAAGAACAGATGGTTAAAAAAAGAGGTTCCAGATTATCTCCTGCTTAACAAAGACAAGACTGTTTTGTAAAGGCAGAATCTAATGCCATGTGGCTGAGGATAAAAGAACAGCAAGTGCCATTACCACAAGTAGTAACTCATCAGCTTTCTTGTATGCATGTTCAATCCTTTCACCATTATTCAGATACCATATACATACATCTTAATGGGAATTCTGCCAAAGTATAAACTATTAGATTAACTGCTACAAAATAGTGAAAAATTAGAGCAAATGGTCTGTGCAGGAATGGTAGTGCACAAACAATATCAATAACATTTGCATTGTTAGCTGAGCCAGAAAAGCTGTGAGCAAGAAAACAAAAGGAGAGCCACTTGATCATGCCATTTACTTCATTAATACGCTCACTGTTGCATGGAATATTTTCTGAGATGCTCCTGCAATGTTACCTGCTAAAAGAAATGCACCATAGAAGTCCTCGGCAAAATATCAGGACTGAAAAAGAACAGATTCCTAAATTTGTCAGAATTTGATTAGGCAGATAAAATGATCTTTCATGGTGCAATAGCATGTTACTGATATTGTGGTAGAGTTTATATAAACCAGCACAGCATTTCTGAATTCAGTAACATACTCTGTCATGCAGGAGTGGCTACCATTGCTCACACATCTCATATCAAAACCTTAGGTATCAGAGATACACACCTCTCCAAGGCCTGAGAGCTAGAGACATCTAGTAGTACTTTATGGGTGGATGATGACAATTAATTCCCCAACTCTATGTTGCACAATAAGAACTGGCTGAACATTCAGCTGACATCCCATCAATATCCACATCATCACATTTTCTAGCCTGCTACTTCTCATATTTGGAGAGTCTCATATTTGGAGATTCAGATTTGCTCCTATGTCAACAAAGCCCCAACCTTCTCTTAAGCTGTCCATGACTTGAAGGCCTAACTTAGTGGGCCTACAAAAAGACAAACAAAACAATATTCCTATTTTAGGAGCTTCCCCATAAACCGTGAAACAAATTATACCAATATTAATACTGCTGCTACTAGTAAGTAACTTCCAAAACAATTAGGATCTCACAGCATCTATAAAATGCCAATAATTCAATCTGCAGTGATCCCACTCATCTGTGCTCTTGCATGCTAGATTACTGTGATCAACAGGAAAGAGAACATTGGTTTCCAGAAGCATGTGTAGGGACAATCTACCCTAGACAAGCTAATTCTAGGAATTTGCCCTTCCTTTATAATCAGTGAAAGCAAATAAACACATTTAGGAGCAATCAGTAGAATTTAGACAGTATAGGCTTCATGAATTGCATTCTAGAGGTGGCTATTTCCATCTACTGTCCTGACCCTGAAACAGTGCCTTGGAGCAGCAGCTTACCTTCCTCTCCTTATGCAATGATGGGCTCTTTTGAAACTGTCAAAGTCTCGTTCTCACTTCCAGCTGAGTTAGAACAGGACATTTGACAATGTTCCTATTGCTATATGTCTTGGTAAGTTCGAAACACAGTTAGAGGCCAGTTCAGAGAATCTTTGCTCACAGCTATAACTCCTTACAGCCTGCTCTCCCGTGGTCCAAAAATATCAGTCAAGTGTTTGCTTAGAGTTTAATAACTAAGCTTAAAGTAACATATAGAAAGGATCACTGGCTGAGGAAGGGGCATCAAATCATTTCACTCTGGGGATTTTGTAGTTCATTATTCTGTAGAAAAGCAAAGTTTATAATAAATGTAATTCACACTGAGTAGTTTGATGTGCTCTATTCATAACAGTGACTGGTGTGCTTTTAGTTCAATTTATACACACTATAGCAGTCTCAATAAACACACAAACTGTAAAGAATTTCCTGCGCTGTAGTGAAGTGTCTAGTTAGTTCTGTAAATAAGGACTTATGGTAGTGATTACAATGGTTTCAACAGGATTTCCTGAAACAGTGAGAGCTTGCAGAACCATCTTTTAAGTTAGAGTTAATCTTTAGTTTGGCTACCAATGATGCCTTCCCACCCAATCTTTCACAGGGAGATCCAAGCAATTTTTTTTCTTTGCCTCCCCAAAGGCCAAAGCATGATCATGTGAGATATTTTTAAACCTTTTTAAAATACATAATATTTTAGTATATGCACATACTCTTCCTTTGGGTACTAACTCAGTAGTGCATGTTTTTCTATTTCTACAACTTTGCTTTGCTTTTCATTCACCTCTGTCTCTGTGGTATAGTCCATGCCCTTCATAGGCTTCCAACAGGTAAACATAAATGTCAGAGTTACATATCTGATGGATATAAAACCAATTTGGTATCATTATCTCGAAAAACACTTCTTCCTGGACAAAGGCAATTGAGTTCAAAGGAAACAAAAAAATTTCTTCATTTATAGGTGTTTGTCTTACATATTGCAAGGTCCAAATCAATGATTTCTTGCAACTATATAACCCTAAAATTGATAAAAGAAATAAGTTGTTTGGGTTTTTTTTCTGAAAACAGGACAACTGAAATGAAAATCCAAGTCAAAAGGGGACAAAATCAGGGTACTGAAACAGGTAGCTCAGATTTCATTCTTTCTTCATTGAAATGACAAAGCCAACTCATCTAGAAGAAAGAGGAACGGAAGAGAAGATCAGAGGAGCAGACACTTGTGATT
>NW_008677520.1:0-21297 GCF_000695815.1 Acanthisitta chloris | reverse complement strand
GCTGAGTTACTCCCTATCTATATATAAGTTACTATCTCCAGAGCCTTGCTTGTACACACTGCATTCCCAGGTGCGTTCCCAGGACTGTGTCTGTACGTTCCCAGGGGACTGTGGCCTAGCTCTTTTTGGCCTTCCCCAGGATTATGTCCCCGCTCTCTTAGCCATTCTCCAACAATTTGTGCCACCATGAAAGAGATTCTTAAGTGTGTGATTCACTCACAGCACCCCACATTAAACTCAAAGAGGCAAAGAATCCCTCCTGACACATTCTCTCATCTCTCAGGAAAGTGGGAACAGAGCCTTTTGCAGAAAAGTCTTATACCAGGTCTTGGCCACTAGGAAGAATTTGGGGCTGGATTTGTCTACAACCCATCTAGAAACAGCTCACTGGGCTGGAGGGCTAGAACTTCTGTCACCTCTGATGGCCCAGGAACACCAGTTTCTCCCCCAGGGAGAAGTGCTCAAGTGCTTGCCTCCTCCCCTTGGAGAACTCTAGTCTGTTCAGGGAGCATATTTTCTTACCACGTCACCCCATTCTGCCTTGCTTCCTCTTCTGCAAGCTCTGCAGCATGGGCTTGGAGAGGACATGGCCTCTGCAAGCAGTACCAATGCTGAGCCGTCCTGACACCTTGCAAATAGGAAGTCAAAGACAACATCAAGGCCTTGTTCACAGCAGAAGACCTTTCTCACCCTAGAAGAGTACGAACACATTAGTTATATACATATGCAATTCCTGCATAGGTTCAGCTTTTCTTTCTTTGCATCACTGATAAAATGTACTTTCTCTGACACTGTGCCCAGTCAGTGCTTGCCTTTCGGTGTTCAGATGTAGCCTCCCTAATTCTAAATGTTCTCATCTCCTTTCTGCAACAACATTTAAGATCAGCAATTAGCTCAAATTCTAAGAGCAACATAAAGAGTAGATGAATGCCCAAAGGTAAAAAGAAAGGCAGAGGGAAAAAGAAAGAAGGAATAGCTGGGTTCATGACAATACAGTTGAAGTGTTTGCCTTTAAAGTGTTGAAAACCATATAATAGTGGTCTAATGAAATTTCACTCTTACCTTTCAAATCCTTAAATTTTCTCTGATGCAGATTCAACTTTCTTTATAGTTCAAGTCTCAAAATAAACTTTATGTGGTTTGGTATGTTTTGCTTGATTTTTTTTCTTATGTGTAAACTTTATGTGGTTTGGTATGTTTTGTTTGATTTTTTTTTCTTATGTAAACATCAGATGTTAGCATACAAAGATTTTTCAGACAAGGCCTCATGACTGTGCTACGGACATTTTATTTAGAACTATGTTTTCCAGATGAATTTTCAAAGGTTGAATTGACCTTCAAAAGACTCTGATATCTGTCTTTTATCTTGTCATTTGACCAAAGAGGCTTTTCCTCTGTCTGGACAAGCAGAAATCCCACAAATGTTCCTTTCCCACAATAGATTTTATTTTAGGTGTCTCTTCTGTGAAGTTCCACCTTAAATTTTGATTTCTTGCCTTCATAGGCAAAAACTGGTGTCTGGATTCTAACTGCTGACACCAGCCTTGACATCCCTTCTGAAATTTATCCAGCTAATCGTGCCTTTTCAGTTAATACACTTACATGGAACTAATAACATAATCAAATTAAAACACTGAGAGGTTCCTTGTAATAAAATATAGCCTGCCTAGCTGTGTTTCTAGGCTGACCTTGACAGTGAGGTTTTTTTGCTTAATTAGTTAGATGGCTACTACTCCCTCCAGAAATTCCATTCCCTTTTATGATCTGAGGGGTCTGTGAAATACTGCTTCAGTGTTTTGTGAGTCTTTGCAAATAATTGCCACACTGTGCTTTTTCTTTTCTTCATGGATACTAGTGTAAGGACAAATACTCAATGCAGATGACAGCTTCTGGGTGAGGTGAATAGGATCCATGTCAGAGGTCACCAGGAAACTAAAGTCAAAGAACAAGGACATTTGAACCTCAGAAATGGCACAGATGCACTCACATAACTAGAACCTGAGACATGACTAAGAAAAAAAACATAGAACTTTTTCCATGGACCTTTTCTGTTATTCAAAAGTCAAAAAATCTTTATGCTGAATAAAAAAACCCAAACTACACATTAACTTATTAAGGTTTTTATAGCTACTCAAGACATTTACAGGGAAATGAGTCACAGTTCCATTTTTTTCTATAGTCTGGACCTCCAGACTGGACCACAGTTTCCATGAAGTACCACGAGGGAAGACAGGCCCTCACAGATATCATATTGTACTTTGGAGTCACTGAACTGGTGAGGCTGTTGGGGAATGCAGGTAGGGATAATGAAACCTCCACTCTGAGGTTCTGTGGCCACAAAATTGATCTATGCTCTTCTAATAAGGGATTTTGATATTTTTTCCCCAAAGGGAAACAGTGATATTTTCCATGACAAAAACTATTTTACTACATAAACAGTTTCATCATATCTTTGTCTCCCTACCTTACTACTTCTTCCCCTTCTCAAATTCCTCAAAGGGAAAGGGCCTTGAAAAGGAAGAAAATGAGCAAGCATCCTTGCAACCTTATGCCACTTACATTACCCTGATCATAATCTCTTCTTTTGTGCAACAGATCTTGAATTTTCTTTAGCAGCTGCTATTACTTCCAGCTGAAGGCCTTTTAGAAATATATTAGGTCTCAGAGAAGCTATATGCCCACATGTAAGTTAAACTTAGTATTTTACACTCTTGTAGAGAAATTTTCAAAGTGCTATTGTCAAAAAGGACATCCTCTAGAAAAGCAGATTTATGGAGCATCAAGCTTTAAGTGAAAGCATCAAAATGTGGTATTGTAGAAAATTGTATTGGACTGGACTTAGAAGAGCAGTATCTTTAGCTTGTAAAATTTAGGACTAGGAAAGTACATGTCATTCTCTTCTTTCTTCTTTGTAAACCTTTTTATTTTTAGAATAGCTCCCAATGTGTGACCCTGTTATCTAGTGTTACATAACCTGAAACTAGCTCTTCTTTATATTGATCATCTATCTCTAGCCAAAGACTTTAAGAGTGCTCACTGCTGTTGGATCTGCAATGTAAATGACCTTTTTTCTTTTCCTGTGCTGAATTTCTGATACAGCTGGTGCAAATCCAGTGCAGACAGGAGAATAGCAATCTGTTCTTACAGAAAAGAGAAAAAAATGCTGAGAAATGAAGAATATTTTCCTTATCATTATTTTGCATGAATATGCTACGGTATTAACAACAGGATATGTTAACATGTACAAAGACTGCAAACCTTTTAAAATCTTCTCTTTGCAAAAATGTTTTTGAAAGATGTTTTCCACCACTGAGCCTTTTTTGAAAGGATCTTTAGAATGGAAATCTAAGAGTTTTATCGTGCATTTCAGAGAATATAAGGATGAACAAAAGTCCATGTGCTGCATTTTTAAAAAGGCAATAAAATGCAGTTCATATTCCATTTTAATTAAAAATATATAGAAACAAATGACACTAGAGAGTTATATAAAGGTTGTGCCAGTAAAGCTTGCTTTCTGCCTTGCTCTATCCCTTACTGTATATAGGTCATATATTTTACAAAAAAAACCACCTTAGTTTTGGAAATGTGTCAGCTCTCAAAACATTTTCAAATCTTTTCAGATCCTACTTCATATCCAGACATACCTGGTACCTTAGGTCTGCCTAGGTACACCTCTGAGAGACAGAGAGAGAAAATAAAAATATAACTAACATGCTTTAAAACCTGTGAACATCTGTCAAAAACTTGGGTTTTCCAAGTAACAGATGCACTTAACTTTACTGCAGGCTTTATTACAGGGATAATTGTAGCATTGTGAAGTTTTTGAAATGTTTCATTAAACAGAAAACAATAACAACTTTAAAAGCTCTGCTACAGGCAAATGTTGACTGTTGTTACAGGGCTCACAACATACAGCAGTGTTCATGCTTCACATTGCTGTGGTTAATTTGGAGCACAGTGACTGAACTAAACAGCCTAAAACTAAAGCTAAGGATAATGAAACCATGAGATCTCTGGAGAGGCCAACGTGGCAAAATTTTATGAAAGACTGGATACCCCAAACTGTTGCTTTCCAAGAAGATTTCAGTTTGTTTCAGAACTTAAACTTTCAACTTAATAAATATGTTCCATGGAGCTTGTGTGATTTATTGCTTTGTTTTATTTTTATGCACAGATTTGCTTTTCAGCCAGACAATCTATGATCACCACATAAAATATTAACCAACTATTTGGTTTTTTGTTTAGTTACTGGCTAAGAACCTCTTACTGAAAATATTCCTGCTATTCCATTTGGCATATAAAGAACAGCTTACCCAGTTCCATGGACAACTGAGAAGCTCACAATATACACAGGGAGAGTATCTCACAGATATTTGAGCTTCAAGAAATGAAAAAAAAAGAAGTCTAAACATTCTAGAAGAAACTCTGAAGAAAATCTGATGCTTTCTTTTATAGATGTTGTAAGTCTTCCATTTTCTTGTGATGTACATGATATGTAATTACTTATATTCCAGAAACATATAGATAGCCCAAAAATTAATTCCAGATTGTGCTAAGCATTCAAAAAGTACTCATACTTCTCCCCTCAAAACCCCAATTTCAAATTTTACTTATTAACATTGACTGATTGGATATTATTCCCAGAAGAACTGAAGCAGAATTGAGTGAACAAAGCTAAGCACCAAAACCAGCTGTCCTCTAGCACAGGCTTGTGCCTGCGTGATGAAATTGTCTTCCCTCTCTGACACTGGATGTGAGGTGAAGTGGCCTCTGCTGTGTTGTTAAGCTCTGATTAATTAGCTTGTGAATTTCGTAATTCCAAAGGCTTGAGCAAGTTTGTGTAATTTGTACATAGTGTGCCTAGTAAATAAAGAATACACTGAGATCATAAACAGGCTCCTGTTATTGTTGCATAAAGCTATCTAAATAGAGGATTTATTTTTCAGTGCAGCATTATTAATGCCTTCCCTACTATTGTGTGACATGTGGAACAGAATGCCTTTCTCCCTTGTTGGCTGCAGGCTTTCAGTAGAGTTCAGACTCATACCCTGCTCTGCAAGTACAATCTGGTTCAAAACTAAATGCAAATAAATGCAGGTTGAAAAATGTTTCTAAAAGAAAACTTTCTGTAACAACCATCCTTTCCTATAACAATCAGTTCCCAGTTAGGACCAACTGGTCTTCACTTACAATTATGGATGTTGGAGTCTGATACTGCCTCAGTATTTTCTGTCTCTAGGCTGCCCTGGCCCCAGTGGACACTGGCTGTCCCTGTCCCCCAACAGGCTGTCACCATTACTGCCGCACTGGAGAAACAGTACTGAAGGGTGAGGGGACTAGTAAGGCTAGAGCTGTTCAGGCACTTACCAAGCACTGGCCTCCTGCAGACATGCAGGCTTGAAGAAAGACTCTCTGAGCTGCTTAGAAAAGGATGAAAGGGAATAATACTGTCAACACAGCAAAACAAGAATGGAGGAAGACGCACAAATTATTTTAGGGGAAAAAATAGACAATAAAAATTTCCCTCCTTCACAGAATCCCTTCCTGAAGGCTTTACTGTCGAACACCTGGATAAAAAGGTACACCCTACATGTTTTTTTGGTCATTTGACCCTTGTGCATCTCACACAGCATCCTGCTGTGTGAGATGCACAGCCCCTGGGGGGGCCTTGTGTTGCTCTGGTGGGCAAATAAAAGTAAGTGGCACTGGCATTAACCTGGAATGACTGCAGGTACCAGCAGTATATGTTTAAAAACATATTAAGCTAATTTTAACCTGTGACTCTGTCCTTTCTCAATGGAAGCTGTCTCTGCTTTACGAGGTATGTGTCTAGAGAAATCTGCAATTAACTACTTATCTGCTTAATCAGGCAAAAAGTATGGGAATTAAATACCAATAGACATTTCTCCTCAGGCCCAAAGCATAAACATCCCGCTATCTACCCTGAAATACACACTTTAATTCTGTATTTGGTGAGAACAGATGACAGTCTCTGCTGTAAGACTGGGAATCTTGTTGGTACCATAATGCTCCCAAATAGCCAGGAAGCTGCCTTCTGTTCTGCACTGGTGAGGAAAGGACTCAGTGGGCTGACATATTTCACAGCTCTTCATGTTAGAACTTCAGAGTTCACTTATCATTTCAGGTACATGAGTGAGAAAAGAGGGTAGAATTGTAGTGGTAAGCTCTTGCAGGCATAATTTGTGCTTCTCAACATGCTTGGTTTTTAAAGAGAAATACAAATTATCTGCAACAATACTATTTAGAAAATAAGAGACTAAAAAGTAGGTGTGATGATTTGCCCTTGGTCTATCTCCCTTACTGTATTTTTGTATATTTTCCCCCTAATTCTATTAGACTGTACAGGAGATTCTGATCAACAATCATAAATATGTACTAACCTTGTGCCATGGATGACTATCACTTTTCACTTTGATGACCATTGAAATCAAAGCTGAGCACTCCACCATCCAGGTGGAGTGTGTACAGAATCAGGCCTAAAGCATTTTCAGTGTTACTTCCTCTAAATTACTAATACTTTGATCCATAGATAAGCTGCAATCATTGATTGAACAGTTTGCCAAACTCCACCTTTGAGATCAAGGGTATGAATTTTCAAGGGAACTTTCACTCAAAAAGTTTCATAGGTAAGATGTGTAACTATATGTGTATTTCAAAGGGAGCGAAAAGTTTGAACGTATATTTAGAAAACTAGGAGTTTGCCTAATGGTGAGACTCAATGTCCTATTTGCTTCCATGTGACTTCAGGCATACCATGATACAAGGATTCTAGACTAATTTTCTGGTTTTTTATGTCTGTAAGAAAAGTTGAATCCCTAACATAGGATTAATACATGTTTACAATTGCTGATCTGAATCTCCCATACAGTCTAACAGTGTTAGGGATAAAAATATAGAAGAATACAGTAAGGGAGAATCTCATAAAAATTGGTATCATTTTCCCCTTTCTACTTCCCCTTTTTTCTACTTCATCCTACACATATTTTGACCTGAACCCTTGAAGAGAAAGCTGTTGAACAGTTTCGGTTTACAACGGAGGCTGCCAGAGCAAATAAGTAAATCAAATGAGGAGAAAAAAATAGTATAAAAGCATGCTGTTAAAAATGTTGGTATATCCCATTTTTTACCACCAGTTTGACATGACTTTGTTGGTGCTACACATCTTTATTCTTCATCTGAACAACCATTACATGGCTGGCTCCCCATCCTTCTGCAAATGCACTGAGAGCAGTTTGTGATTTGCCTGATTCACTCTGGGTGTCCACAGTGCAGGTGTGCACATCTGAACGAGTCATCACAGATTTTTTCTGTCAATAGAAACTGAGTTAATGCAGTCAGTAGAGTTTAAATGCAACTCATTTTCTACCACAACAGGTAATCAATTAAGTTTGTTCAATTAGACACTCACAGTTAAGCAGAGGATGGTTATTTCAGATGCAGATTTCCAGCACACAACTTCAGTTGTCTAAGTACAGATATCTAATGTCATTTTAGGTGCTGTGGTGTATCTCCTTGAGCCTCATACAGCCATTTCAGAGAGGAGCAAATCTATTGTAACTCTTGGCTCAAACACACCAGCAACATGGAGAATTTCCTGACAGTGTACAACAGCTCCAAACAGACCTAGATACTGCTGGTCATGCAACTGCATCTGGACACTAAAGTCAGGTGAGATGAATCCCACATGTCAGGACAGAAAAGCTGTTGAAGAATGGCTAAGGGAACAGGGGCACAACTCCCAGAGAGCATTGTGCGAGCAAGAGTCGAGCAAAGGCTTATGGGAGCTTTGAGCATATAACTAAGAAGCAGGCCTCAGGAGTTTAGCTTCTCAGCATTAGAAGTTATTTTTGCAGCATGATGTTGCAGCCAAAGGACAAGCTATCTGGGAAAGCTCAGCAATGTTGCAAACCCAAGGATGAACTATTCCGGGAAAACAAAGAAGGATTCTCCAGAAAACAAAGACTTCTTCACAGCTGCAGCTGCAAGCAAACATAGTAAATAAAATGTAACCTGTAGAGCTTAGGTAATGCTAAAATGAATAATAGGTATAGTTGTCCTGCAAGCTAAGAAAGTATACAAATGTAACTTTTAGAGTTTAGGTAATGGTAAAGAGAACAATAAGCATAGTTGTTCATACACGGTATAAGCATGTCAGCAACTTTATGTCAATAACATGATGTTGGACAAGGGAGCAAGAGCAGCTGCACAAGATCTAAGAAGCTGCAAAGGAAGTAGCTGACCACTAATCGCACCAGCCAATGATGAGCTTGCTTTTGCAATATGTTTGAGCCTCATTAATGGATCTATATAATCTGTAACTCATGTATCAATAAACGAGTCTTGCTGGACACCATCGGGTGTGCATTTCTCCCGTCGATTTCCCACAAAAAGCAAGTGAAAACAAACACAGCTTCTTCAGCTTAGCTACAAGCCCTGGGACAGAGTCTTCATGTGTCACACAATGGAGTTAGACCTGAGCCTGTGTTATACTATTGGCCTTTGGGAATTTTCCTGCAGGAGAAACCTTTCAGAACATGTTTCTATGGGTGGTTTACTGCTGTTGTTGTATTTTCATTCTATCTAGTCAGACAAGCAGGTGATAGAGAAGAAATAGAGGCATGAAGATGTGATGAATCCAAAAGCCAGGTAGTAGGTCAGCAGAGAATAAAAGCAGAACCTGGCTTTCTGAAATCTAACCTGAAGCCCAGGCTTTGGGCCACATGGATTCTACAGCTATTTCTTTTCTACCAATTTCCTATCCTTAGTCTTTTCCTGCCCTCCCCACTAGTGAAACAGCAATAAAAAGTTAGGTCCATTGTTCTAATTTTCCTGACTTTCTTTCCTGACTCTCACTGAGCATATACACACACTTCTTGTTTCCAAGCTGGGACACATTTTTTTTGGTGAAGTCTCCCTCTGTGCTCAGCCCTTCCTGGCTGCCTGTTGCTGTTGTTGCCTGAAAGCACACTCTTCCCTGCTGTGAGTCCCAGCATGCTAACTGCTGGCACAGATATTCACGTTTTCCCTATTGGATAATTACATGGAAGGACTCCACACAACTAAAATTGCCTGTCTGTAAAGATTCTGAATTTCCTGGGGTGCTGCAGCTAAAGCTCGTCTTCCAGCCATCATCCCACAGACAAAATACCAGGCTCTTTTCCAGTCCCTGCCATTCTGCCATTCAGGCTTCTCTGACTGCAGGGTTCTAGGTCATCCCCTGGCACGCTTGATAAGGGCACCCTCAGACACACTCTACTCCATTTCTACATGAAAATAAACACTATTTCTCGAAGAAATTGTTAACATCACCCAAGCATTGGATAACACTATTTGGAAGCCCTTGGGAGCACCTACAGGGGAACTACACACCTCTCTAACTCCCAATTTAATGTCACTCACTATCATGACTAATCTCATTGCTGCAGCTATGCACACAGATGAAAATATCCTCATAATTATGGTGGCAGAGTATGGTAAAAACATTGAAGGGCTGATACAAAAATATCTTAATTAGTTTAATAGTCCTAGATTTAGCTGTGCTCCCTAACCTGCATAGACACTCTGTTGTGCAGAGATGCATGGAAGACAAGGGGGAATTAATTTTAGTTACAGTTATTCTGAAGCTGAAATGAAGCTGAAGCACTTGAGATGCTAGCGTTTAATACTAGACTGGGAGAAGCTGTTGACTCCCTTGAAAGCAGAGAGGCCTTGCAGAGAGACCTAAACAAAATAGAGAGCTGAGCAATCACCAATCATATGAAGTTTAACAAAGACAAATGCCAAATTCTGCACCTGGGATGGGGCAACCCTGGGGGTCCCAGTTGATGATAAATTGAATGTGAGTCAGCAATGTGCCCTGACTTCCAGGAGGGCCAACTGTGCCCTGGGGTGCATCAGGCACAGCATCACCCGTCAGTCAAGGGATGTGATTGTGCCACTCTACTCTGTGCTAGTGCAGCCTCACCTCAAGTCCTGTATGCATATTTGGGTGCCATGGTATAAGAAAGATATAAAGCTGTTAGAGGAGGGACATGAATATGCTGAAGGGCCTAGAGAGGAAAGCCATATGAGGAGCAACTGAAATCACTTGGTCTGTTCAGCCTGGAGATGAAGAGTGACCTGATATACTGGAAGAGGTCCTTGCCTATGGAAGAGGGGGCTGGACTACGGGTTCTTCAAAGGTCCCTTCCCATCCAAACCATTCTACAATTCTAAGAGAAAGAAGGATGATCATATTTGTATTCATAAATAACCTGAGTGCTCTTTGGTAGTACAAGGAGCAACAGAGGACAATACAGAACTGTATCTGAAATCAGAAGAGAAGTGAAAGACTGGAATATGTTGAAACTTTTTGTGGCCACCTCCATTTCACATCTCAACTGAAACATGACCTCTGGATGTGCACAGCCTCTCCAGTAATGCACTAAACGAACCTGAGCCAAAAGCTTTCAATCCCAGAGGCAGAAAGATATCTAGTAAGTTACAGTGACATTAAAGAACCCAGGATTTTAAAGATAGGGTCTGTTCTCTTCCAAAGTACACTGCACTCAATGTTTAAACACTTCCCATTACCTCAGTATGCAGTTTCCCAATCTTTATGAAACTTTTGAAGACTTCTTGGTTTTGGGGTGTTTTCTATGCCTTTCAGTGGATTTGTAACAATGAGAATTTTGTTTGCCACAACAGAATACACAGACAATCCAAGCTGTGTTTGGTGTTGCATAATGCATGCAAATAGGTCACTTGACTGCTAACTTTTTTTTAAATTCTCTTGCTAAATAACTCTCTCTTGTATTATCCTTAATAGAGTAGATTTATACTTCATGTGTGGAACAACGTCATTAAAAAGGTGACTAGATAAAGTATCAGGAATATTCTGATATTTTTTATAACAAAAAAAAATAATCTATCCTCTTACCCTTTTCTTGTAATGCCTTGTGTAACTACCTTCAATATGTGTCAATTGTTTTAAAGAAGCTGTGTGACCTTGAGACAAAATAATCTAAGCATTCCGCAGCTTCCTTCCACCTTTTCTCTCCCTGATTTTTAAAGCACTGTGTTTGGTCCTGCCTGGTTGTCAGATCAGTGGGGGTCAGAAGGCCATAGCTAAAGTTGCCAAGGACTGGAGCTCTTGGCTAGGGCTTCTACTTCAGTATTTCTTTGTCTACATGTTACGCAGGCATGGTGCAAAATATAATACACTGGATATCAGAGTGATAGCCAATCTGACATTAGATACACAGAATCATGATATGTTGCCTGCTCTGATCACACTGTTCATTGTCATGTGAGGCTTTCACTCTCCAGTCTATTGAAGTATAAATATTGATAAAGAAGCATCCCAGTTAGTTCCAAAGGCCCTATAGCCTCTGAACAGGGATATTCCAGCCTCTCTGCACTCCAACAGCTATTAGTCAAACTGAGAGCATCATTCCCAGGATCTCAGTCTTGTGAAAATTTCACTTCTGGATATGTTTTGTTTGGGGATTTTTTTTTAACTGAATTTTTTTCTTTTTAATTTCCTCCAGCTACACTTTTCTTCACCCACCTAGAGTAAATTTCTGTACAAATTTTATGTTCATGGCAAAAGAAATTTCAATTTCATGCATCTAAATTTGCTTCTGCAACTGTTTATTTGATAAATGCTCATATATTTATCCGATCAGAGAAAAAATACAGCCTTACATAATTTCTTTTCAGTCTATGAAATTAAATGGTGTTGCCTAAATAACCAAGATGAAATAGTTTCAGGTCCCTGGTCTTGATATATTTTGAGTCAGGTACATTAGAGTGAAAAATGAATACAGTGAAATAAGATGTCCACAGACGTTGTGAGGGAAAAAAAATGAATGTTGGCTAGCCACAGACGTTGTGAGGGAAAAAAAATGTTTGTTGGCTAACATCATACGAATTGAGCACAAATGATTCAGTCCTTTTTAATAACAGCTACAGTTCAGCTATTCACAGACACCACAGAATCACTGTGCAGGCAAGGCTGAACTACATAGCAACCCATTATGCATGTTTCAGCCAATAGAGATGATAGTACAGATGTCCTGCAAAAAAGTGCTTTCAATATCAGCTGTTTGATGACAGAAAAGACACACAAGAAACTCATGTCAACATAAGAAAATACTCTAAGGGATTAGCATAACATGCCTCTTTACCTGATCTTTTTGACAATGCATTAAAAGCATGGGTAATTAGTGACAGAATGATGTAATCTATTTAATCTTTGGTTCTGCAATGCAAAACACAGCCTTCTAATTTAGGCTGAAAATACACCATTCACAGAGAAGATTGAAAAGAGATTCAGTAAAGAATATTGAATCGTCACCAGTTTCTGAGACAACAACAACAAAAAAAGAGTATTAGCTGGTCACAAAGAAACAATTGCTTTACAGTATATTACCAGTAATGACTGGATTTTCACAGGAGTAACCTGGCTTTTTTTTTTTTTTCCTCACTGTTCTTGCACTTTAAAAGACCAAGCATCCTTCTGACTAGCATTCTTGGAAGAAGATTTATTCAACGCTGTGGATTTTCTAAAAGCCCACACAGATTGTCCTGTGCTGTTATAGACTATCTGTGGATCCAAATTCACGAGGTATGCTGAATGTTACAACATACAGGACACAGAAATCCAAGGCAAACATAAGAATTTCCTATAGAGTGAGTGGTGAAAGCCAGACACCAAGGGGACTGCCAATGTCAACTTTATGTGTACTAACAAGAAGTTGGAGAAATTATTTTCTTTCTCTCCCCCTTTCAATGTCTAAAACAGAAAATTATATCCTGAAAACCCTTCCTGAATTTACACATTGCTTCACAGGAGCTCACCTTTCTCTAACAGCCTACTAGCCACACATGTGGCAGAAGCAAGTAATTTACTGTGACAGATCAATCTCATAGCTCCCATGCCTTACATCAGAACTCTTGGAGATGGGCTGAAGGCAAAGACTAACTGCTCCATTCTCCATTCAGAAGTGGAAAAAGACAACAGAAAAAAATGGAGTCTAACTTTTTAACTGTAAGGATGACACCACATTCTTACAAAGGAACCCTTTCTACTCCTGTGTTTCTTTAGAATGTAAAGTTTTAACCCCATCAGCCTAAGAAATGCTGCAGCCTCTTGTTTGCAACCAGAGGCTTCAACATTCCTTCTACCTTCAAGGAGAAGGTCACTTGGTGGAATGTAATATTCTAAGGGAAAACACAGGGAGTGGCAGGAAAGGAGGCAAACTGAGGGACATCATCTCGAATGTAAGCTTTTTCCACAGAAGAGGCAATTACATCTACCCTGATGACCATGATAGAACATATAAAGCAGGAAGTGGTGCAAGGGAGATGAAAAATGGGGAACGTTTTTGCACATTTACAGGACTGTAAGCTAATTTTCTCAATAAAGAAAGGGCTGCAAGAATTTCCAAGGAATTGTGACCTAGTCTGTCTGAGAGGTACTCAAGAAACCACTTATCTTTTCTAAGAGAATGAAATTATACATTCAACTATTGGAGCTGAGCTGTTATTCTCTTCCAGAATAATTTTCTTCAACTGTCCAAATTCTGCAGTGTTCCTTTGTAAATGGTTAAGGCTGAATAGGCATTGTGGTTCACAGTGGCCTTCAAATCTGTGCAGTTCAGCCTATCATCAGTTTCATAGATGAGTAGAGGCTGTTTCCAGCCTTACATGTTTTCTTGGTCAACATTTGCAGGTTCACTTGCTATGGCACTTCTAATACAGCATTATTCTCTACAGCAGTTGTTCCTCAGCTCACTTCAAATGTTTCCAATGTAGTGCTATGTTGAATGACTAATCTGACATGGCTGCAACTCTTGGAATGAGGTCACTCAACTGTAACCAGGTGGAATTTCATACTTTTAGCAAATCTTGACCTGACTATACTAGCAAAGAAAGATAATTCATGACCTGGTATCATGGCCAGGGAATCAGAAGGCAGTCTGTCTTATGCTTTGATTGATTTTGGCACATGACCATTCTCTGTCATGGTCTTCTGTCAATAAAGGGATAGCAATCACTGTCTCTGGAGAAAAACAACATTGCAGAGTGTGAGTTATTCAAGGCCCTACCTGAGACCTACAAAAACACCTTTTTTTAAAAGCTGTACAAAACATTTGATTTTAATTTGCCTATTTGTATAGATCTCACATTTTTCTTTTTTTACTGTCTTGGTCACTCCTGGAACACCACTGTTTTGTAAATGTCCATCTCCATAACATGCTATTACCACCATCACTATCATCATCATTACCTCTAGCACAAGATCTTCTAGTCCCAAATATACCTATAAAGATTCCTTCCCCTTTAGTACAATTCAACAATAAAAGTTACTGAAAAAAAGAGGATATCTCTCAAGCAAATGGTTGTAACAGTGTGGGTCAGGTAAGCAATTCTAGTTGCTACAGCAAAATATCAGCACAAAGCAACAGCACATTTAAATATCAGGGAACTGGATCTGAAGAAGACAGAGTAATGTTATATGTGCATAGCTCCAGTCTGTGCCAAAACTGTAGAAAACTGCTGTGTAAGTAGGGAGAAAAAGTCTCTACTGAAAAGCATTATGAGGCTGACAATTCTTTATGAATTTACTAGCATATACTATTCCACATTCAAAGGCAACTCCGACCTTCAAAGCAATCTCAAAATCTATTGAATATTCTTCCCTTGAGTTCTTTTAATGCACCTAACTTTGATCCTGGTGTTGGCAAAAGACTCACACTTGTTGTTACAAATGCTGGATGCAGATAATACCTGAGCCCTACTAGTATTCTGCATTATTTACACTGGTTTAAGACAGGCAAAATATGAAGTGTTTATATTTGTAGAAAACATTTATTAGAGTAATCTGGCCTTGGTTTTCTTGTTCAGAAGCTTCTATTTTTCCTTTATGCCTCCATGAGCTTAGTGAGATAAATAAGATGTAACTAAATTGTGTTATCAGGTCAAACAGACTAGATATGATTATTCCTGGGCCAGACAATTGTTCTGAGAAAATTTCATTGACATTTAAGCCTGGGAGCTTTTACATTCCATTTTATTTACTTCTGTTCTGCATAGCAGGGAATGAATATTACATATTGGCAGAAAGAAGCATTAAAACACTGTGCCATAGCACTCTCACAGAACAACCATAAGAAAAGACACAAGATAACTGATAGCCCCACCTACCTGAGGCATCATCTCTCTGAAGCCAGCAGGTTACAAGTCAGGATGCAGTGCAACCTGGAGAGGCAGAAATGAGGTAAAACTGTCTTGCTCAACCCTGGCAACTATTGCAGTTCAGGATGCAAACTGGAGGAAAGCAGAAAGCCCATAAGCTTCACTGAAAGTCTATGCTTAGTTTAGCAGCTGTAAAGGAGAATCAGCACGATCTGCAATCCTGCATAATAAGAGAGGGAAGATCTCCACCCCTGCTTCCTTCACTTCTCAGATACAAATGCATTGCTTGCTCATGCAAAGCCGCAGTGCTTTGTACCCAGACCCCTCCTACAGTCCATTATTGTTCCTAAGCACAAATGCATTGTGTGCACATCAGAAATTGTATTTTCCTGAAATAGCTACACTTTTCATCATCCTCCCTTCTCCCATTTTGTGTCTGCCTTAATTGCCTCGACCAAAACTGCTCTTAGGAAGAAGCAGCAGCTAGACATAAGGCACTTAACGAGACTTAGGTCCTTCTGTTTCCTCCCACACAATGTAAGAGGACACAAATAGATGGCCTTCTACAAACAGATGATCTGTGTATTACCTGACATCATACTCCACTTTGTGGCCAAAATAGGACTGTTTGGGGTTTCCTTTATTCCCAAATTTTGAAAGAATTCTCCTTTTTCTTGAATTTTGCATTTTAAAAGTGAGCTACCATTCCCTTAGGTCAGGAAAAGGAAGTTTTGATAGCCAGAGACAGCTGCAACATAGCTGATATAGTACGGTCATTATGAGTTTGTTTTAGTCACACATAAAAATTCTGTTGATTTAAGTAGCCATGTGTGTCTAATTCTGCTGCATGAGCCAGAGTTTTCAGGAATTTGTGTGCAATACCAATATAACTTTCTATTTGCTTTCCACGTGAAAAGGGAACAGTTTGTTGGTCTTGATCCTGATATTTTTTCCCTGCAGTCTTCGGTTTTGCCTTTTGCCATGTGCATGTTCCTGCATCCCACTTTTCAATGCCACTTTATTTTGGCAAGGAAATAACTGTCATTTTTAGAAGCTAAGAGGGCTATAGGCATGGGAAAATTTCAATTCACATCACATAAGGTTCTTGGAAGCTTTACAATTCCAACTTAATTTGAATCACATTTCCTAGAGAGTGCGTAAAATTACATGTTAATTAAGGGGGGGTTCCCAGCTCCTGCTACTCCAATAGAATCAAAGCAGCTACCCTAAATTTACCTCAGATGAAACCTTGGTCCCGACTTCTTCTTTTACAAAGAGTTAAGTAATGGGATTAAAGACACATAAGAAGAGATTTCTTGCACAAACAGATGGAATTTTTAACTTTGAATATGTCCAGGCATTGAGTAAATCCCTCTTAATATATATAGTGTACCTATTTAATGTACCTGGAAGTAATAGCGCTAGTATTGCGAAGTACATCACAGAATTCACTACATCATCCAGCTGTATCTTGGGCCACTGCCACCTGAGGAAAAAAAAATTAATTTATCCACATACCTAAGATTTTATGCTAAATTTCATTATATTCCCCATGAAATCACTGCAGTTATTGGCTTTGATAACTGCACAATGGGCATTTATATAAACAATAGTTGTAACTTGGTAGCATGCAGCATAGACACAGGTCTATCAGATGTCTGTTGGCTGAATGACACCTGTCAATATCCCAATAATTAGCAATTAATCACATTATATTTAACACAGCATCTTACAAGACACCAAGTCAGTGATCCATAGCAAAGCTATGAAAACTGAGCAATGAATTATTTCACACAGTTAGATAGGAGTTTCAGGCAATGGCAATAAATTGAGAAAATATGAAAAGGAGAAGCTAAAAAGAGGAGGTAATAGTAATCCTAATCATCACTGGTTGTGTTAGAAACAGGATTTCTTCACCTAGCACGAATTGAAGAGGAAAAAAAATCACATCAGATATGAATAGACTATGGCGGAAAATCCTCAGGTGGGTGTTAAACACACAAAACGAAGTGAGAAGGAAGTAAAATGACAGAACAAGTGCATATAGCACCTGATACTTCCTTCAACATACTGCAGTTGAACCCTTTCTAGCCAAAGTAATAACTTAGCATAGATGCTAAATATAGTCTTAAAAGAGGAAAACATAGGGCAAGAGTTCATCTCTTACACAACCTTTACTTCTTTTTAATAACATTTTGAATTGATTTTGACTTCATATTGTCTGGACCTTCCATGCCTTGAGTGATTTTTTCAAAAAATGGATTAGCAAAAAGCTGCAACTTGTGAAAGAATATTTTAAAATCACAGAATGCCCTCCCAAGAATATCCATTACATGGGAAATTCAGTGCTTTTTTAAGGAGAGAGCCCTTCCAAGAAGGGCTTAGTTTTTACTACTCTTTTTCTCATTTGTGGAATGAAAGAAGTGCTAAAGCACCACTGAAACACACACAGTGTATGGGAGCTGGCTGTTTTAAATGCTATGAAATGCTGCAGAACTTAGTCATGAGATGCCTTGGATACTGTTAAAATAATATAATAATACAGGATTGCATCCATATGATGCAACTGTGTGCAGCAGTTTCTTGCTATAGCATCATGGTCTGTAACTTATAGATACCATAGTCCATGAGGGTAGTTCATACATAAATTTCAAGAGCTTGAGAAAAAAGTCAGGGGCTGCATTTTGATTGCTAAACATAAATGATAGCAGAGGTAAAAACCCCACAACTGTACCAGTTCTAAAAATGCACATTAAACACTGGAAAAAATGAAGACAAGTATCTTCAAAAGTTACTGTAGGAAGTCTTTTCCTTGTTCAAGAGAAAATCACAAAAGCATAGCTGTGAGTGAATGGGATTGCACTTAACTCAATCCTGTCAGTACAGCAACATAAAAGGATTGTTTTCCACACACTACTTGGAAAGGGAATTATAGCTTCTACCTTCATATTCTCTCAAGAACTGCTGCACCAGAACATAAAACCTTAGGTAAATCTGGTCCCAGGGATTGCTATCCATTCCTCAACTGAATAAAGGACTTTAATGAATCAAGCTCTTAAGTGGAAATTTCAAAAAGCATGAGACTCATTCATTTCTTAAAATGGTCATTTTCTGGCTGCTTGATTTCTTGCATGCAAGACTGTACAGATATATATGCCATCTGGTAACATGTTATAGTGCATTTACCTTTTAGATTGTTCTCTAACAGGTGCCCAGACTATGGCCTACTTCCAAATCATAAGGTCAATGTTTAAATCATGAGGTCACTGTATTTTTTTTTAATGAATGTAATTTATAGGCCTTAAAGTTTAGGTATATTTTAGTATGCAGAGCTATTTGGTACGGCCAGTAGAATTTTATGCATCCCATCCACATGAGCTAGAAATTGATTTTCTACTTGAACTCCCAAGGTTGCTCAGTAATTGCAAACTATTATAGAAAGATAATTTTCATTATATTTCCAAGGTTCTCAGTAAAGAAGAAATTTGGTTTTAACATCTTCTTGCTCCTCACTTTCTCTAAGCATTCAGTGAGTTTTCTATTGCAATTTTTAAAAGGTAAATAATATGCAAACTAATTTAGAATTTTTGTGCAAACTGTACAACTGTGTGAAAAGGCAGAAATGAATGACTACAAGGGTATAGTTTATCTATTAAACTTAAATGAGTTACACATGGATCACAGAACTGAGATCATAATCTTGTATGAAACTTGTCTCAGTGTTTTACATTCCCAGCATTTAGCTGACATTGCTAACGTTTTGTCAATTTCCATCTTCTTTCCTTAGCTTTTTTTTTTTTAAATATTTGATACAATCAAAACAGCATTAGACAAATTTTACCTGTCTTCCTTGCAGCACCTTCTGGAAAACACACAGATTCCCTCACACTTACAAACAAAACAAGCAAAACATAATCAAACGTTTTCTTCAGATGAGAAAGCACCAGAGATTGTCATGGGAAAGGTGTTATTAAAGTATTGCAAAGCCAAGGGGAGACCATGGTAAGTGATGCCAAGCCACTGTCTTTTAGGTCAGACACTGCGCACAGACACCAAAGTAATCCTGAGTGAAGGACTGCAATCCTGAATCCTGTTAGCAAACAACTGATTGCAGCACAGTTCTCTGTGTAATGCTTTTCTCTGGCATTAATCAGTCTGCATGGAGCCTTATACTGCTTGGCCAAACTGCCTCCAGCTAGCCAGACTAGTTTAGTCTGATGCTCAGGCAATCTCTTGCCGGTGCAGCAATGTGCAGTCAATCTTTAGAGGAACCAGAGAGAATGAAAATCAAGAGGAGACATGGGATTAATTTATTTAAGTGATTTTTAAAAGCTCACCAGAATTAAATTACTGCACAAATTCTTCAGTATATATTTGAAAGGCAACTATGCAAGTGTGGTTTTGTTCCTTAAACTTCCAAGGAAAAATGTTATTTACATTCAAAGATATCTGAAATTATTTCTGTGCTGAAATTATGAACCTATTATTTAAAAAAAAACCAAAAAGCAAAAGACCATTAGTAAACAGATGACATCCTGTAATGACTATTTTGTCATTTAGGTGACTGCAAAGTAAAACCTTTCTGTCCCTTCCACCACACTTAATATAATTATTCCATCAAGCTAGCTCTCCTTAATGACTGAAATGCACCTCAAAGTTTTATTTGCAAAAGTAAAAAAAAATTTTCTATGCTCAGGAAAATGACCTTCATAACAGCTAATAAAAGTTTCTATATAAGATTTGCCTTTATATTTATTAATCGGCATTTTCTATCTTCTTTTTTCTCCTCTTTTTTATTATAATTTTTTATTGCTACTAAAGGGTTTAAAATACTGCTCTGCATGCAGGTTTGTGCATTTGAAGCATTGATTCTGCAACTGATAGCAAATAATTCAAGGATGTGCTGCCAAAGTCCTGAGCAATTTGTATGCAATGCAAATCAATGCAATCACTTGCAAGAGTCTGTCATGGGAAAAAGCAGAACTCCATCAGCTATTCAGAAGTCTTTTTACCTATCCATCTACAAATCTATCTACTTCTACACAATAATTTTAGCTTACAGCAGTGTTCAAAAGGATTGCAATAGTTAAGTCTGTATCTAAGTTCCAACTTTAAATCTCAGTCTTAAAGGGATGAGAATTCAAACACAAAAATTCTCTCCAGGCTGGTTTGACATATGGTTTCTGACAATATTGCCAGTGCAGCATGGTGGAAGAAAGAACAGTTAAAATAACTTTCTGGCTGAATATTGCACACACTTAATCCCACCTAAGACTCCACCTGGACAAGCCTGAGAACTGGGACCATGGAAAACTCATGAGGTTTAACAAAGTCAAGGGCAAGGTACTGTGCCTGGGCTGGAGCAACCCCCAGGATCAAAACCAGTTGAGGGATGAATAGAATGAGAGCAGCCCTGCTGAGAAGGACTTAGTGGGTGAGAGTCTGGACATGACCCAGCAATTTGTGCTTGTAGCCCAGAAAACCAACCATATCCTGTGCTGCATCTAAAGCAGCATGGCCAGCAGGTCGAGGGAGGAGATTTTGCCCCTCTACTCTGCTCTGGTGAGACCTGGAGTATAGCATATGGCTCTGGAGTCCCCAGCACAGGAAACACATTGACCTGTTGGAGCAAGTCCAGAGGACGACCATGAAGATTATTAGACGAATGGAGCACCTCTCCTGTGAGGAAAAGCTGAGAGAATTGGGTTTATTCATCCTGGAAAAGAGAAGGCTTCAGACTGACCTAGTTGCAGCCTTCCAGTACCTGAAGGGAAAGAAAGATGGAGAGGGACTTATTACAAGAGCATGTAGTGACAGGACAAGGGGGGATAGATTCAAACTGAAAGATTTAGGAATAAATTTTTTACTGTAAGGGTGGTGAGGCACTGGAACAGGTTGCTCAGAGTAGTGGCTGCCCCATCCCTGGAAGTGCTCAGGGCCCGGTTGGATGGGGCTCTGAGCAGCTTGGTCTAGTGAAAGGTGTCCCTGCCAAGGCAGGGGGGTTGAAACTAGATGATCTTTATTGTGAAATGTGTTCCCCTAATTCGTGCCAATACGGAGCCATGTTACAATCTAATTGGAAGCTGCTACGACACA